>NC_138549.1:28780478-29042978 GCF_964273705.1 Natrix helvetica
GGAAACTCTATACATTTCAGATAAATGGTTATCCAACATCTTCTTAAAAATTTCCAGTGTTGGAGCATTCAAAACTTCTGCAGGCAAGCTGTTCCACTGATTAATTGTTCTAACTGTCAGGAAATTTCCCCTCAGTTCTAAGTTGCTTCTCTCCTTGATTAGTTTCCACCCATTGCTTCTTGTTCTACCCTCAGGTGCTTTGGAGAATTAGTTTGACTCCCTCTTCTTTGTGGCAACCCCTGAGATATTGGAACACGGCTATCATGACAGCAGCAAGGATTGTATTTGCACAATATTGGAAAAACGAGAACGCTCCCTCAGATGAGGATATAATTCAGAAAAAATTAGACTGCACAGAAATGGATAGATTGGCATTAAAAACAAAGGACAAAGAAGACACAGAGTATTACTTAACATGGAATAGATTTTATCAGGGGTTAGAGACAAGAGGTTGAAATTAGATGAAGAAAGGTTACTGCTATGTATGAATTAAATATAAAGATGGTTTATAATGATAAATATCCTAATCTAATTAACAGAATTAGAAATAAGCTAATATAAAGCGAAATCTAGGTAAAATTATTCTGTTACACTATTATTATCGATATTAGTAAATGAGTTAATATTTCTTTTTGTTCTTTCTTTGCCTTTTCGTAAACGATATGCCCTGACAGTATGCTTTATTCAAAACATTTATGAATAAAAAGACAAAAAAAAAAAAAGACGAGAAACAAGGTTAGCGACAGATCCCCATGAAGAAAATTGATCTGTTTGGTTGCTTGCACCCTGCAGTGATTTGATCATACGTGATTCATCAAAGAGATAGTATCAGTTTGTTTTTGTTTTACTTTTGTTTAAAAAGTAAATCTTATTTGGATGTTCTACACTATAGTGAGGATCATTAGAGGGATTTTATTTGGCTTGTAAGAATCTTCCAATTTTGAAATGCACTTCTTGGCTCGAAACGCTGCGTTCAAAAATACTCATCCAAAGGAAAATCAATCTTAAGGTTTCAGATGTACTGGTTGACAAAGAGATTCAGAAGCTGGGCCAGAGAGACTTAAAACTGAAATACACATAAGCTAATATCCATCCATCCATCCATCATCTATCTATCTATCTATCTATCTATCTATCTATCTATCTATCTATCTATCTATCTATCTATCATCTATCTATCTATCCCTTTAGCTACCTAACTACTCTCTCTCTCCCTACCTATCTACAGTATTTTCTCTCTCTCTCTCTCTCTCTTCTCTCTCTCTCTCTCTTCTCTCTCTCTCTGTCTGTCTCTCCCTCTGTCTCTCCCTCTCCCTACCTACCTACACTCCCTCTCCCTACCTACCTACTGTATTTCCCTCCTCCTCTCTCTCTCTCTCTCCCCCTCTTCCTACCTACCTACACTCCCTCTCCCTACCTACCTACTGTATTTCCCCCTCTCTCTATTTCTCTCTCTCTCTCTCTCTCTCTCTCTCTCTCTCCCTCCCTCCCTCCCTCCCCCTCCCTCCATTTATCTACCTATCTAACGGACGGCTCTTTCTCTCCCTACCTATCTACTGTATTTCTCTCTCTCTCTTTCTATTTCTCTCTCTATATCCCTCTACCTACCTATACACACACACACACACACACACACTATTTCTCTCTCTCTCTTTTTCCATTTATCTATCTACCTACCTAACTACTCTCTTTCTCCCTACCTACCTACTGTATTTCTCTCTCATTCTTGCCCGTCTATCCCTCTATCTACCTACCTACTTATTAAAAAAATTGCCTCTTCAAAACCTTACACTCCGGTGCATCTTATACTCCGAAAAACACGGTATATAATGTGCCAATCTCAGGTAATAGATGTACAGTTGAAAGTAACTCAGAGGTGGGATTCACTTACATTCCCTACTAGTTTGCAAATGTGAGCATGCTCATGCATGTGCTTGCTTCACCTGCATACAACTCCTCTGCACATGCGCACCATCTTCTGTGCATGCACAATGCTCACACATTACGTCGGGGCAGTTGGGCGGAGCCACCCACAGCCGCCGCTACCAGTTCACTCAAACTGGAGACAACCAGCTGAATACAATCTCTGAAGTAACTTCATCTAAGTTCAGTATGCAAGTGGTGATAGGGATATCAATTTGGGAAAGGATGAAAGTTAAGAATTACTTTAATTTTTATATTGTGTTTTCACCATGGCATTCTTTTTGTAACAATAGGGAAAATTATCCATAAATACAGAGAAGTAAAATCTTTTGCATCTCAAACACTGAACGTGAGGTTCTGATTTTAAGAAAAACTGAACGATACTAGGACAAAATCTGAATTCCTTTTTATTTAATGGTATGAAATTTTAAAAACCACACAACCATTCCCAAGTCCCATATTTAATAATGTTGTCTTATTATATTAACAATTTGATAACATTCATAGATTTAAGGAGCCAATACAAAAGCTGGGTGTTTGGCAATATCTCAGGTCGACCACTTTTGCCTCTGTACCGGTGGTCCTTGACTTATGACTGTAATGAAGCTCAGAATTTCTACTGCATAGTGTGACAGTCATTAAGTCGAGGCACACACAATTGACCCAATTTTACTACATTGATTTAGCTGTCATTAAGTGAACCATTGTCCCCAGTGAGCAATTTTTGTTGGAAATGTCGGTTTCTCACAAAAAAGGTCCTAAATCACAATCATGTGACCCATAAATGTGGACCAGTTACCTAACATCCAAAATATGATATATAACCAGGGGAAAGACATAGCCATCAGAAGTGCCAATCTAGGTTGTAAGATATTTTGGGGAAAGGTGCATTGTAACTGGTGATAAATTTAGACTACCAGTACAGTGGTTGGCATCCCCAATATTTCCAAAGCAGATTTCAGGGAGTGAGAAGAAAGATATTATGACTACCTCCTAAGAAAGAGATAAAACATTTTTCAATCAAATTATGGGCCTAACAATCAGTGACATTATGCAAATCTTAACCTGCAATTTACTCCTTTATCTCTCAACGATAGTAAAACTACTTACCAATTTAGCTTGTGCTTCTGCAATTTTTCTGTTATTCTCTTCTAGTATTCGTTCAAGTTCCTCACGCTTTGCACGCTCTTCCTCCTAAACGGGAGGATAGGGTAAGATGTTAGAAAAGTAAAATACTCATTTAGCCATCTGCACTAGTCTTCCTAGAAATTCCTTCTGTGCACTGACTTAAAGGGACAGCTTTATAGCCACCCTCTTGTCTTTCAAACAGCAAACTGTGCAACCACTAAAATTTGTCTCTAGCTCTAAATTTACATCATCCCGCCCAATCCAAACAAACAGCAATCAACTAAACCCTCCATAATCAGAGAATCCTGGCCAATTATTACTAGCATTTTAACATCACACAAATCAACAAGGACAACTACAAAACTGGATAGTATTTACCAAATTAAAAGAGTAATATTTAAAATATAAATAAAGTGAATAGTTTGTCTCACCAATTATGTATACCTACGCATTCTTTACCTATACTCCTTTAATCAGCATTAAAAGTTGAATATTTACTGTCTTGTCCAGTGTCCTGCAGAGTGTGCTCCTCGGCTGCCATACGCGCCAGCTTCCTCTTTAAAATGATTTGTACTGTTAGCTTGGCAATGCCTGCATCAGCAGCTCAACCATTTATAAAGAAACAACATACAAGGAAGGCTGAGCTGAAGAATGCAGATGTTTACGGTAAGAAGGAACAAAAAATATGTAAAACATTCCTAAGCAAACAATTAATAAGAAAAAATACATTTACTGTTAGCAAAAAGTACAAATGGTAATCCATATTCTGTAGAACTATGGGCTTCCTTTATGGGCAAATGGACTGAACATCCGATGGTGTGACAAGTTTAAAGGCAGTATTAAACTGTCCTCCTACCATTTAAATACCAAACTGGTATTCGGGAGTTCATTGAAAGTATGATATAGAAATCAAATCTAGGTTTCTTTTTATAAAAGTTTAAAGAAACTTTGTTATGCAACTCATAAGCAAAAAGATTGCAAGAGTAATTTCAATTAGCATAATAAATATTCAGGTTATTTTATATTTGGCAGTTTTTGTAAACAGCCTGAGGTCTGCACAAAAATATAGTTTAATAAGAACAAAGCAAGTATTTGAAGAAATATTTCTTGCTATGTCTAGTAACCAGCTACAGGTTTGCACCCTTCACTCCAGGAATTCAAGGTGATGCGCCACAGTAAAAGTCCTAATGTGACCACTCATTGACTACTGTTTAATCTGCTCTTAGAATGGTGAGGAACCATGATTTCAGCCAAAATCCATTAGAATTTTCAAAAAGATTTGAAATCTTATATAATTCAGCATTTATGTAAAGCCAAAATCTTGATTTGTAGAATTAAAATGAATTTTCATCACATGCATTTTTAAAAAATTTAATCATATTGTATTATATTAAAAAGTATCTTATTAAAACGTCTCTCCTATTATCAACTAAACTGATTAAAAGCCACTAATCAAATCATAATACAGGAAAACATGAGTGTGTTGTTTAACTCAGCACTAATTTTAAAAAAAGTTTTTAAAGAACTTTAAAATTTGGGGATCCTGGAGTGATTAGTGCTGACAAGCATTAAAACCTCCAGTAGCAAATTACTGTCTCACAGAAAGACATTTTCAGCTTCTGCTCCAGCTGCTGACAGAAGAAGTCACATGTTTAGCTCAACTTCAGACAAGGACAACCTGCTCTTTTACAACTCTCTAGTCTAGAGAAAAAGAAGGAGTTGTTAGTAGCACTGGTAAAAATTGGATGTCATGAATTTGGCATAGGCCTTTTGTGAAAGTGAATGGGACCACAGTTCCAGAGTTACTCCACTGTGTAGTCAAGAGGAATGCATGACTGCCTTAGAGAAAAAACAAGAAAAACTCTTTCTTTAAGATAAGGCATTGCAGCTCAATGATGGACCCTGCTGTTATTATTATTATTATTTTCTTGCTGACTGAAGGCATAAAGCCTCTTACAGTCTAAATAAAACAAAACAAATGAAGGATACAAAGTCACAGATTGTTCAAACCATTCCCCCAGTTAAGAAAGAACTGTGGATATATCCTGCAGCCATGGCAAAAGTTTCAAACAAGTCTCAAATAAGTAGGCCAGTTCCATTAAAATTCAAGTATCCTTTCACAGGTTTTGGAAGAATGTTTGAGGTATCAGTTAGCTCCTCTGAATAAGTTAGAAATTAGGTTTCGCAGCAATGCAAGTTTACACAAGAAAGGAATTAGATTTGCTGTATTCCATCTCCTTCTCAACGTAACAGGAGGCACAACCCAACACTGAAAGTTTTGCCATGGACTGTCTCTACTTTCCAAACGACCGAGCGTTACCTCTCTGGCCTTTTGTGCAGCAAGTTCAGCTTGTCGCTGTCGCTCGAGTTCTTCGAGCAACTGTTTTTCCATGATGCGCTTAGCCTCCTCCACCCTGCGGAGAACTTCCCGTTCAATTCATCTTTCCGCTTCTCCAGTTCTTCCTCCACTCGCTTTGCTACAAGTTCCTCCACTCTTCTGGCGGTCTCTTCTTCAATAAGTTTCTCTTCTATTTCTTGTTGCCGACTACAGGGAGAGAAATATATTTGTTTTCAAATGTCAAGAAAATTAATTTTTTCAATCAACCTTCAGCAATAACCTGTTGCACACATCATGCTTATGCATTGTAATATGCAAATGTTGAGCATTTATATGATAAAAATTATGAAATAATTTTAGGAACGAAAATACTTATAGGAGGACAAATATAAGATTCGAAGATTGCTTTCCAAATGCAATTGTATAAATCTTTAGATGGACCAAACACCTTACAATTTATAAGCATATTTACTGTTAAAATTTATCAAAGACAAAATAAAGACAAAAGACCATGGTGAATACTTTATAATACCAAAAATATGCACTGTCTCCAGAGGCCTAGTGCAAGAATAATGCAATGGAGGAATGCGTTTCACAGAAATAAATTACATCTCTTTGGTTATAATATAGAACTCAAGTTTTAAAATCTAGCACTTCATGACAATTCATCAGAGAACTTATTTCAAGCAGTGAAATGTGTTGTCAAAGCATTATTATCAAACAGTAAGATAATTATCAATTATTCAGCAGGACAAAATACAACTGTAATGCAAAAAATAATTAAAATTATTAATTTTAATGAAATATTTTTTTTAAAAAATCATCTTGAATAAAACAATCAAACCATTATCACTCATAGCTTCAATTTATGTCTATTGTTCACATTGTTATGTTAGAATAAATTCTTCTGAACACATAGAAGATGCTATAGATGGGAATATATTACTGGTGTAATTTATATTCCTAATTTTTATCATGTCATAAAAGCAAGGAATAAATTTAGAATGGAGGATAATTTCCTCATATTTTAATAAAGCATATTAAATATTATCCAGTTAGGGGTCCTTGGTTCTCTTTGATGCCACTCCCTACTAGCACTGATTTTACCTAGTTTACGTAATGAAATATCTGTAAGAAAACAACTACGGTCAGAGAACACCAAGGAGACTCTCATTTCAACCCCGAGTACAAATATTCTCCTCTATCGATTAACCAGTTAAGTGATACTTTGTGAAATTCATTTTGATACCTCAAAGTACTTGATGTTCAATAAAAAGCAAAGCAGGCACTCTAGTAATGTGTTGTTGCCCATCTATCTTTTAAGCATCGTTTTCCTTCAACTTTTTGATATTTAACCTTGTTTTAACTAACTGATTCTGTAATGCCAAATATCCAGACACTTGATTTTGACAGTATCAAAATGCTAATCAACTTTTGTTACCAGTGATGTCTAGTTAAATAGAAATTCAGTCAAGATTTTAAGAGTCCCTTTTTGGGAGAGGGGGCGGTTTAGAAATCTAAAGAATAAATAAAGACTTAGTATCAACAGGCCATCTCAAGCCCTGTGACATTCCACATTTCAGTTTGAATCAGGGTGCAAACGTCTAATTGTTATGATAGAAACTGACATTTTAATGCAAGCGTTGCATTTCCCACAGCAATGTTACATAAATCACAAGACTGGGGTAGGCCTTCTGTCAAAATGAATCTGGAAAACCAATATTATAAATATAATCTAAAACAACATAATTGTTTACACAGAGAAAACTCTTGCCTTTCTACACCAAGTTAAAAAAGCAGATCCATTAATTACAACAGCTCGGACTACGCTTTTTATTATTTTTTTAGCAATAAAAGAACACTGGGCTGTATTCATGGGTGCTGCTCAGCAAGGTTTATTAGAAATTAGAAAATGCTATTTTACAAAAATTATCAGTGAACTTCTAAATTGAAACCATCATGCTAACTCTTGCTGAATTCCGGCCTACTTCCTGCTCCTCCCCCACTTATCTTCTTTAGTAACGCATTAAAAAATGGTGCTCAAATAAAATTTACTCTACTACGGAAGTATCAGATCATGTAGAAAAAAGGAACTGCAAAGTTTGCAGTTTGAAAAACTGCGATTACTGCTCTCAGAAAGGGGAAAACAGGTCAAAATAGCTAAGAATTGTCCTGAGGATATTTTAATATAAATTTATCATCTTAAACAATTCCATCCTTATCAACGGAGATGTTCCTGTCCTGGGAAGTAATAAAAAAAGTTAACAATACCCTTGAGCAAGGGTTTCCAAACTTGGCAACTTTAAGACTCGTGGACTTCAACTCCCAGAATTCTCCAGCCTAGCTGGAGAATTCTGGGAGTTGAAGTCCACGAGTCTTAAAAGTTGCCAACTTTGAAGACCTCTGCCCTTGAGTCACATTCAAGTTTCTGATGAGTACATAAATAAGGTCCAATTAATTTTTCTTTCAGACAACAATATAGAAGCCTGGTTTGACATCCTCTCCTAGAAGACGTTTTTTTCCCAATCCACCGCTTTGTTGATCTCCTTGTGGTGGCCCATCCAAACACTAACCAGGTCCAATCCGATCCTTTTCAGCCCTCCCCACTTACCTTTTCTTGGCAGGTTGCAACGATGCCCTTCAAATCTGCTATCCAGCACCCCAGGCCTAACCCAGCAGTTTCCCCCACCGACGGTTTAACGGTTCCCTACCGACGGTTTAACGGCGGGTGCGCACGTTGGTTTTTGCATCCTTCAGCTGCTGCCTCCCGCCAACCCTTCAGAAACCGTCCATCCCGACAAGGAGCGGAGGAGCCACCCCCGCGATCTGCCCGCCGGACCCCCACTTACATTTTCCGCTGCCGCTCGAACTCGGCCTTCTTTCCTCCTCCTCCCGCTTCTGCTTCTCATCCAGGCTGCTTCTCTTGCTCACCGTCCGGCCGAAGATGTCGATGCGGTCAGGCGGGGAGGAGGCGCGTTCCCGATCGCGGTCTCGTTCGCGGCGGGAGGGGGCCGTGTTGGAGCGGGATCTGGAGCGGGATTCCCTCCGGCGGCTCCGCTTGCCCTCCCGCGACTTGGAGCGCTTGCGGGCCCGCTCTTTCTCCCGCGAACGGGACCGAGATCGGCTACGGTTCTTCTTGTTGTGCTTGGAGCTCTTGACGCGCTTGGAGTGGGACGAACTCCGCGAGCGGGAGCGGCCCATCCCGAGCGCCTCAGCAAAGGCCGGTGTGGCGGTCCTCAGCGCGGCTCCAAAGGGCCTCCAGGATCCACGCGGGGACCGCTGGGTGCACCACGTCCACCTCGCGGGCCCCTCGGCACTGCAGGCCCAAGGCCCGGCGGCGACAGCGAGACAAGATGGCGGCGGCGGTCCGACTCTAAGACGGGGG
Source organism: Natrix helvetica (assembly GCF_964273705.1). NCBI lineage: Eukaryota > Metazoa > Chordata > Lepidosauria > Squamata > Natricidae > Natrix > Natrix helvetica. The sequence goes on from NC_138549.1 coordinate 28,789,253, forward strand.
AAATTCTCCTCCTTCCGCCGCCCCAGGATCCACTGCGCTCGCCCACAATGCACCTCGGCGGCGCGCCTAAGAAAGGGAAAGCGCCGCAGTCCTCTACGGAAATGCCCGAAGAGGAGACGATACGGGGTTCTCCGGGAATAGCCGAATATGCGCGGGAATGCTAAACTGAGCGGGGGCGGGGTGAGTGGTGATGACGACGACGCTCGAGTGATTTCGCGCCTTCTACGGCGTGTTACGGAAAGAGCCGAGTTCGTTCAGGTTCCGGCGAAGGCCGATTTCAGAACAGTGCGAAACGGGGACACAACCCGTGAGCGAAGCGGAATTCCGAAGCAGGAATCATACTTTGTTTCAAATATAAACACAATTGCAATAATAATACAGGAGAACGGCAAAATGTCTAGCCGCATTTGCGGCCAATGTATGTCATCGTGTATAGGTAGTGCATTACATGTACATTACATATACAGGAAGTACATATGTCATCGTGTATAGGTACTGCGTTATATGTACATTATATGTATAGACAGTACATATGTCATTGTGTACAGGTAGCGCATTATATGTACATTACATATGCAGGAAGTACATATGTCATCGTGTATAGGTAGTGCATTACATGTACAAACAGTATGTATGTCATGTACATGTAGCACATTACATGTACAGGCAGTACATATGCCATTGTGTACAGATACTGCATTATATGTACACTACATGTATAGGTAGTACATATGCCATCGTGTACAGGTAGCGCATTATATGTACATTACATGTATAGGCAGTACATATGTCATTGTGTACAGGTACTGCATTACATGTACACTACATGTACAGGTAGTGCATATGTCATGTACACATACATTACATGTACAGGCAGTACGTATGTCATTGTGTACAGGTACTGCATTACATGTACAGGTAGTACATATGTCATCGTGTACAGATAATGCATTAACAGGTATACAATCTAGATCAAGTGAGGTACTAATACCACTCTGTAAAGCCCTAGTAAGACCACATCTAGAGTACTGCATCCAGTTTTGTCACCAGACTATAAAAAAGATGTTGAGACTCTAGAAGAATTGCAGAGAACAGAAACCAGGATGATTAGGGGACTAGAGACTAAAACATGTGAAGAACGGTTACAGGAACTGGGCATAGCTACTCTAGTGAAGAGGAGGACGAGGGGAGACATCATAACTTTATAATCGTAACTGTATTTAACATCTATTACTAACTTTCCTGGATGGCTTTTTAAATTTTATATTGGGGTTTTAAACGGGTTTTAAAATTGTTTTTCAATTATTTAAATTGGTTTTGGGGTTTTATATACAGACAGTGTATGTGTGTTGTTTCTGCTCTATGTCTTATGTTATTTTCTGTTGTTTTGATTATGAATGGTCTGTACACCGCCCCGAGTCCCTACGGGGAGAGGGGGTGGTCTATAAATTAAATAAACTATAAACTAAACTATAACTATAACAGTGTTCCAATATTTGAGGGGCTGCTATAGAGAGGAGGGGCGTCAAGCTACTTTCCAAAGCACCTGAAGGTCAGACAAGGAATAATGGATGGAAACTGACCAAGGAGAGATTCAACCTAGAAATAAGGAGAAACTTTCTGACAGTGAGAACAATCAACCAATAGAACAGCCCGCCCTTGGAAGTTGTGGGAGCTTCATCACTTGAGACTTTCAAGAAGAGATTGGACTGCCATTTGTCAGAAATGGTATAGGGTCTCCTGTTTGAGTGGGGTATGTGTGTGTTGGACTAGATGGCCTATAAGGTACCTTCCAACTCTTAATCTGTTAATCCTCGATTTAAAACTTAATAAGTATGACACTCTCAATGGGATGGCCATTTTCTATGTACCCCCAGCAGAAGCTATGCCTTTCTGAGTTCATTTTAGTTTGAATTGAAAGGAAGCTTATCTACGGTTACACAAAATACCAACTTTTTCCCCAATTTATTTAATAACTAATAGTGTCTTGGATTCCATTTAGAGTAGGCCTCAAAGTTGTTTCCAAAATAGCAAATGACGCTATTGGAGAAAAAACCATTAGAGGAATTATCTTATTTGTGACTTACAAAATTTCCTTCCCTTGTCAAGATAAAATGTGTTTGATCTACTTAGACTCGAGGTCGCCAGATATCTGAAGCAAGCAAAGCAAAGCAAAGGATGTCACTGACAATTGGAAAGAAGGACAAATGGAAGAAAAGGACATAGTAATTGGTGAATATTCTTGGCATCTGCCACAAAAATCAGGAAAAACTGCAAAAATATTTTAATTATGTCTTCATGTACATGTAATTAACTGTTTCCAGCATGAGAAAATGGTTTTTCAATGGCAGGAATGTACTAGAGCCAGTTAGGAAGCAAAAACTCTGTGTGTAATTGATTACAGTATTACAATTTCAGGCAGTAGTGTAAGCAATCTTAGGATACTAATTAAGGTTACAGTGGAATCTGTAAAGTTGTGGTTAGCACTTATTAGGAAACTGGTATGGCAAAGAAAAGTTACTCAGGAAGGGGTACCCGGTAAATACTAAAAAAGAAATAGAAATTTGATTTATGGCTATGCCTGCCAGACACTGGGCTTGACAAAAATCAGGACATGTCCTTCTGATGTGGTACATCTGGTCACCGTACTCAAGCAGGACATTAGAGGACTTCAGCCTCCAATTTATGATGGCTTTGCAAAACCAGCTTGTGCACACATGACATATTCAGCAATATGCTGTGGGCAAGATATACAACAAACAAAACGCATTTGCAATCCATCAACAGGAAAGTACATGATTCTAAATGTCATTGATTACAAATTAATTATAAAGAAAATTTAAAAGTGTTTGCTAAGCTGAACCTGCTAAATATCAAACTACAGCTTCAATTTTACCTCTAGCTTCCCTGACCAACTTCCTTGAAGTTTAACAACAAACACAATATAGAAACTACTCTTAAGTATCTACTTGTTCGAATGCTTGCTAAATGTTTAAACTCTTATTGAGCTCAGGATTTCCATGCTAAAATATTTACTAATATTGAAATATTTGAATCAGGGGTGGGTTGCTGCTGGCATTACTGCTGGTTTGGTGCACACGTTCGGTGTTTGCTGATGTGCGCGCCGTGCACATGCACTATTGCCTATAAATAGATTGCCTGTCTATGCATGCGCACAACATTTAAAAAATGCCAAAAAACATGCAGCGGCAACCAGGGAACTGGTTCGGAGGCATGGCCAGCCTGGGTCGCTGCCAGTTCTGCGACCCAGGCCAACATTCCTCTACCAGTTCGCCCAAAGAGGTGCGAACCAGTAGCAACCCATCTCTGGTTTGAATTCTTGAACCACACTGAGTATTGTCCGGTGATTTTTCCTTTTTTTTAGAAAATGTGCTCAACTACCAACTGAAAAAAGTAAGGAACTTTAAAGATGATCCTGGTGAGTCTCTACCAGAGCAGGAGAATCAGAATGTGTCTCCTGCTGAACAGATGTTGTAAATTATCATGGCTTTTTTAATGAATGAACAAGCCCTTTTTCCTTTGACTCGATATGCCAATCAAATCTTTATTTCTGGCATGGGCCACCATAAAACACCAGCAAGAAAAATTATGTCCATTTCAATAATGCCACTGAAACTAACATGAAATAAAAGAAAATTAAAAGCTAAAACTGCTGATACAATGCTATTAAATCATAATACTGAAATATATTTATAAAAATTCTTAAGTTTATAGGCTAAGTTGTGGTGGTAGTTCTAAAGGCCACAAAAGGGATTCAAAGATACAGATTTAAAAAATAGGTATTTTAGCAAGGCATATGGGTGGATGGTTGCCTTAGCAATCATTTGGTGAGAGTTCTTAAAATGCCAGATGTTCCCTACAATCCCAATATAAGAGCCACCCCCTCCACAAGAATGGTGGAAAATATACAACAAAAGGAAGATCAATTGAAGCTGTTATGGAGCATGCTCTGCAGATCCTTATACTTCTGTCTTATGTGAGTCAGTCAAGTCAAGTTACAGAAGGTACTATGGATTTCCTTTCTTCCCCACATGTTAGGTTATCGTCTGAAGCTGCCACTATAATGATTTGTAATATTATCCTTTTAAAAATGAAAGAGCATTTTGGAACTTCTTAATTATGAATGATAAACTAATTGAAACATATACAATATTGAATTCTTCGATGAACCACTGCAGTGATTTCTTTGTGGATTGATGTGTACTTCCAAGTATAATTACCCTTTTTTTTACTGGTTCAGTATATGATAAGATGCAATTGTTTATCCATGGTTTGAATTAATTGAATTAACAATTATCTGGGTTCATACACAAGTCTAAATGGAAATCAGGGGATTTATTTATTTGATTTGGATCACTTTTGATAATAAGAGGTAGGCAGAACTTAAGCAAACTCATTGCCCTGACACAAACCTAGTGCTCAGAGTCAAAAGAGTGGAGTTTCTCAAAGATTCAACACGCCCACTTTAAAGCAAGTGTCTTTTTTGAATACAGTTGTATATTCAAATGTCTTAGAAACTGCAATTAATTTAATGTATCAGCTTAGCTCATTCCACATTTCATACCAAAAGGCACCCACACTTTGGAGTGTATCATAAAATATATTCATGTGTAATTGAACTATGCCCTATGTAATCTTTTGTTGACCATCCTTAAGCTTATAGAACCAAAGAAAGCTATATTAAATTGAATCAGAGTATTGGTCAATCTAGATCAGTGGCCTCTAACCTTTTGGGCACCAGGGGCTGGTTCCTTGAAGGGTGTTTTTTCTGTGGACTGGGAAGGCATGGTTTCGTGGGCTGCCTGGATCCCCTACATCAGTGGTTCTCAACCTGTGGGTCGGGACCCCTTTGGGGGTCGAATGACCCTTTCCCACGGATCGCCTAAGACCATCAGAAAACACATATTTTCGATGGTGTTAGGAACCGAGACACCAATTTTATGGTTGGGGGTCACCACAACATGAGAAACTGTATTAAAGGGTCGCGGCATTGGGAAGGTTGAGAACCACTGCCCTACATGCACAGATGGGGCTTTGCTCACATGGGCCAGTTTCTGGTGGGCTGTGAACTGGTGTGGTCCACAGTCTAGGGTTAGACCCCTGATCTAGATCATCACTTTTGAAATTAAATGGCAGTCATACCCTGTTTTTCATGGTAGAACTTTTGAAGTCCGATGGTGTGCACATTAATATCTATGGTCCTCTCATCAGCTTTCCTTTCTCTCCGTGATTTAAATACAGTGATATAAATTGGGGGGGGGGGGGGGGAATGGCATACAGTAGTTGCAGATAGAAAAAAAAATCCTTACCTCTTGAGTGGTTGAAACACCTGGATCCAGATCCTGGGCTGTATTTGTACCAGGACAGCTTTATAATAGACTATTGTTAGGATTAGATGATCTCCCTAGCCATATAACTCTTTTTTGCTTCAATACAACTTGCCTATTGGTTTAAAAGCAACCAGATCTATCTTGCAGCCATTTGAATATACAAGATTAGGTTCACACATGCAAAGCCATAATACGGTTTATTTAATTTTGGCTTAGCACTCTGTGTGACTCCGCTGTGGTTTACAGCGTTTTAACACGATATGATTATGGCCAATTGTGTATTAACCTACTACACTGGCTTAGCACAGCATGAATAAATCACAATTTGTTTCAGTCATGCCAACACACAAGGCTTTTTAATATCCACCTCATGAATTTCAGACAGTTGGTTGATGAGCTACTCCAGTTCATGAACATGAAACTCCAAGGGAATAGAGTTTCAAAAGGAGTAAGTCTGTTTATTACAACAGCCAAAGCTTTTATCTCTGTTCCTTTAAGATTTTAGGAGAAGTGGGTGATAAACTAGTGAGAGGACCTACAATAGCAGCATTTTATAAATGGAATATGCAAAAAAACTACCAGTATGAAATTGATGCTTTCATCGCCAACATCTTTATGCTTTTATTGTATCTGTTTTGAGTCACCATCCAATGGTGGTATCCTGATATGGTTAAGGAGAACATAATAAGCTCTCGTTGACCCTCCCCTGCAGAGGTGGGATGCTGCCAGTTCAGCCCGGATCGGGTGAACTGGTAGAAGCGGTGGCAGGAGGCGCCACCCGCCCGTCCAGACACTTCTGTGCATGCGCAGAACTTTCTGCTCATGTGCAAAAGCGTCGCAAGGGCGAGCAAACCCATAGTAAAAATAATAGATACCCACCACTGCTCCTTTGACTTTGTTACTTTCTCACTTCATATCATCACAAACAGGAAACACATCTTATCATGCACAGTATCTTGAGATCTCTTTCTCTTCCCTCATTCTACGACCCATTCTAGTGTAGCCTAAGCTGAATGAAGTTAAAAAAAAAAACAATCGATTGGAGTCACAAAGAGAATCAATTAACAAGTCGCATTTTAATTGGGATTTCTTAATTTTCCTTCTTTGACAAAAAGCCCTCCCAACTTGTATTTTCTTCCCTATTCTGTTTTTGAACAATGGATTGGTGAACATGCCATTCCACTAGCCAAGCCTTTACTAAATGAGTATGAGAATATTGCTAGCTGAACAACCTAGTGATCCCTGTTAATATTTTCCAGTCTAATTGATGGGTTTATAGTGGAGGTTGGTTATTGGTTCTCTGTGGGAAATGCAAACTTTGACATAAACATAAACATGGACCTAGCATCCTGATAACTTTTAACTGTAAAAAAAAAAAAAACAATCATCCTGGCAGAATCTTAAAATATAATTGGAAAATTTAGGTGAAAAAACATTAGGTTGGCCACCTATTCCAAGTAGCTGGCCTGGCTCAACTTTGATCTAACCATATCGCTCCTGACGGGTTTTTAATTGGGTATTTTAATTATATTTAATTATTTAGGGGTTTTTTAATCACTGTATTCTAATTGTTTTTTATTCATCAGCCGACCTCCTCCTTGTGTATGTCTCGGTATATGTCTCTGTTATATGTTTGTTTTGTCCACATATTTATTTCATATGTTTCATTGTACGCCGCCCCGAGTCCTTCGGGAGAGGGTGCGGCTAAGAAATAAATATTTATTTATTTATTATTTATAGGTTATCTAGCATAGCCCAACAAGAGTTGTTTTACCCCAGTAATTGTTTCTGGAGTGTTTTTAACCACTCTTTCATTTTGAAAGCAAACAAGTAATCTTAACTTTTTCTCTAACAATAATAACATTTGGAAGTGGATGGGCTGTAAAGTTAATTTACTGTACTTTCTTTAACCGTTAGTACGTGAGCTTCTTGTCTTTTATTGTACAAGTGTATTTCCAGTTGTTCCAAAGGTAAACGTCATGTTGGATTGCTCCCATGAGGATTTTTCAAATCAGGGAAATTTGCAATATCTGGGAGGTTGCAGAATGAGGAAGGCAGATATAATTGAGAACAGAAACAATCAGCAGCAGTGGGACCGGTTAGTTTGGGGTTTCCAGACTGTGTTTGGTACCTAGGGTAGGGAGGTATCTAGGGAGCTGCAGTGGCCTCACAAGGTGCTACAGAACATTTTAAATTTTTGATGGAAACACAGTAATACTTCTCATCAAACATCCCTCAAACTACTAGCTTGAGATAATTAAGTTTTGGCTTAGAGATACCATGAAAAAAAAATCCTGAGATACTAAGGTACCAAGAACCAAGAAAGGCTATATGTTACTTTAACAATAATGAATGATTCTGCTCCACTTGAGATATCTTACTAAACGTTTCACACACATGCATGAAAAATATTACATTTCCAGACAGCCTTAATGTATAATTTGAAGCATGGCAGTTTTGTCCATTTTTTTTTCTTCTAAAAGCAAACTCTGATTATATATGTTTCTGCAAACTCTTATTTCGAATGGAAAAACGCACCATGCATTGGTCTCATTAACAGAGATTAAAGTTTTAGAGACCATTCTCAGAAAACAAGGAATGCAACTTAAGCCAGAGATCAAATATCAATGTACCCTATCAGGCAAAATATATATATTTAAAAACTATGGACTCTTTCACTTGTTGGTTTCTTGAAAATGCCACATTTTTGTAACTAAAAGTTTATCTTTGCCTTTGGTCTGCTACTGTATGAAAAATCTGATTAATGTTTCAATGTAAGAGGAGTGGGTTTTGCCAAGTTCTAATGCAAGCCATGCCTGTTGAGGCCATTTCTGCTTCTCATTGTGTCCTTATCAGATACAAACATTTTAGGACGTCATTGTTTCAGCACAGAGAAGAGAGACAGTTCATTTTTATATACTGTATTAAATGTAATTAAAACAATGGTGTGTTGGCCATGAGACTTTGGGGAGGGAGGGAGGGAGGGAGGGAGGGAGGGAGAGAGAGAGAGAGAGAGAGAGAGAGAGAGAGAGAGGGAGGGAGGGAGGGAGGGAGGAATATCTAAATGGATTTCAAAGCAAAAAATATATAAACTTCCAAACTCCAAACATATACAAATCCTGTGAGCTTCTTATTTAAAGGGTAGTTCATAAGTAATGAAAATATTTAGAATATTTTAATAAAAGGAGTCTCTGCGGATTTTACTCCCTTAGTCATTGCCGACTATAGGGGGCGATGCTCATCTCCCTTTAAAAGCCATTGACTGCATTTCTGCGGTCATATGGCAAACATAATGTCACAGAACCCTTACTAGCTCTTGGTAAATAGTGGTAGCTATTTAGCTACTTGCATTTGTATGCTTTTGAACTGCTAGGCTTGCAAGAGCTGGGGGAAGGACAGGATCTCACCCCATCATGTGGCACTTAGGTCTCAAAACCTGGGCTGCCAGGTTTCCAAATGACAAGCCCAGTGTCTTAACCATTGAGTCATCATGCTGACCATAGCATATTCTAAAATATCCCGTCTAGTTCCCTCCTCTCTGTTATTCTTACACTGTTATGAAATTTCATTGGTGTACTGTTTTCTGCTGTCTGTGCTTATTTTCTTGCTGAACATGCTTTACTGGTAGAGATTGAATTTTGTTGTTTGTTTCTACTTATATGATTCTCCATCTTTCTCTAAATTCTCTGGGAATGTACTCAATCTGATCCCAAAATCCCTTCCTCCTCTGAGAGGACTTCTTTAATTTTGTCTTTCTTTGGATATAATTTGAACTTGGAAAGTCGGAAAGTAGATTATAGAGAAATAAATGGTGGTGCAATGAAATCAAGCCATTCACGCGCACAAGATTACTGTAAGAATACCACAATTCAGCCATGAAAATTGTTAAAATATTCATGATTGGGACAGACATAGGAACAAGGTCAGCCAATGAATAGGCATAACAACTAAGTCAGCCAATGGGAGCTTAAACAGATCTGAGTCTGTGCAGAGAATTGAAACTGAAATTAGTCTGTAAGCTCTGCATCTGCTGCTCTGAGAAGTAAACTAGCAGTCTGTCTGGGCTTGTCTGCTGAAATGAAACTAATTGTTTGTGTTTGCCTGTAACTCTCCTGCCTTGTGTTTACTTGGAAGAACCACCTGTTGGTGTTGTACATATATTCATCTCTTCTTATGTATATAAAGATGTCAATGAATCCAGCTGAATCAGTTATGTGTGTGTGTCTTCTGGATTTGATTTATGCAACAAACTCTGACAAAAATTTCTTTCAGATTCTCCTCTCCTCCAAACTCTTTCTGACAAGACAGGTTTTTGTCATCAAGTTGAAGAAGAAATTATTTTTAATTGTAGAAGTAATTTTGAGTCTGACCTTAAAAGTAAATCTTCATACATAATGCTTGAACCTAATAGAACAGGGATCCCCAACCTCTGGTCTGTGGACTAGGTTCAGTCCGCGGGATGCCAGCAATGGAACCATGCAAACAAGCTAAGCCCCATCCATGGGATGCAGACAATAGGCAAAATCATGACCCCTCCGGTCCATGGAAAAACTTTTCTCCACAGAACTGGTCTCTGGTGCCCAAAAGGTTGGAGCTGCTGTAATAGAAAATAATCTGATAATCCAGCTCTTTGAACATACTGAAGATATCTTTGTGGCTCTCTTCCTCCACTTCACACTAACTAAGTATATTAGTAGTAGTGACTGGCCCAACATTTTGATGTCTGTAGTGCATCGGAAAACACCAAGAGTTGTGCAGCCAGTTACATTAACATTGCCCTGCATTTTCTCCAAAGTGTTTGTATTAAGCAGCATTTACTGCTAGCAATCAGTCAGCATTTTCATGTAAGCTAACAGCTTCTGTAATTTCTTCCCAAGAACAATTCTGGCAAATAAACCCTTCCAATTATCCTATTTGAAGTTTGGAAAAAAAAGATATTGGCCACTTTAGAGGCCCGTTTGCTAATGTATAGTAGCACGGGTTTCAATTACCCTCTTTCATAGCCACTTAAGTATAAATATTTCCACAGAAATCAGACCAACGTTCATAGAGAAAATAAAATAATACCTTAGAAGCATTAAGAATTGGCAGAACCATCTATATCAATTTTCCAGCTGTTCTTTTATCACCTGGTCCATTCTATTCCCACATTAATCTGTACATGTCAACATAATACAAAATCATATCTGTATATGATTTGGCATTACAGCATATGCATTTTAAAATATAATTTCTCAATGTTTAATTTCTTAATTCCATCCACATTATCTCAAAGATACTTTTGCTTTCATTTTTTAAAAGCATTTTAGGCCCCTCTCTCTTTTTTGGGGGGGGGTGGCGGAGAGATGTAAGAGCTAGAAACTGTGAAATTGAATGAAATCTGAAAGGTAACAAAGCTCTGGATTGTATTTTAGTCCAGAGGTCATTCTGGTTTATTCATTTCGAAATGCAGATAACTTTAAGTTCTCAGTAATCCATTTTTTAAAAGTCCCTACTAATTTCTATGGGTGGTATGTGGGTCTTCCTCAATCTTAATTGCTTTTTCAATGCCCTGGAAGTTTGACGGTTCTGCTTAATATCTTAGCTCTGTGATGGCGAACCATGGCACACCTGCCTGAGCTGGGACACAGTGCCCTCTCTGAGGGCATGTGTGCAGTCGCCAGCTGCTCTTCTAGTTTCTGGAATCCACCAGCTGGTCTTCACATGGTGGAAGCCCAAAGACTATGGCCAGTGCGCATGTGCACGCCGGCTGGCTGGTTTCTGGTTTCCGTCACTCCGGTGTGCGCGCACTTTCCAATTTGGGCATTCGGTGCTGAAGAGGTTCACTATCACTGTTTTAGCTGTTCCTAGCACTGCACTCTTATAGATAGAGAATTCCAATGTCATTAGAGTCACTGCTCCAGTTTAGAAGTGACAACATTGCTCCATAGTTCCTCCTTTAGGCCCTGCTACATTTCCAGCTTCCGATAATGCATCTATCAGTGCCACTGTCTTTTGAGGCTTATCTACTAGCATGATGTCTGGTTGATTGTCCAGATCTGAATTTGGAAATCCCATCTGGACTTGGAAGGGTGTTGCCCATACACTGTTCAGATGTATCTGTACACCACGCCAGCTACTTAGTTGTGACAGTCAGTATATGTTGTTCCTGCCTGCCATTATGTATTGGACTATCTCCAAGCTCTCTCTGTAATTATATATATAATATATAATTACAGAAAAGTCAATTAGATTATGCATTTATTTTTCAAACTATTTTAAAGAAAAGTATTTCTAACAGCGCATACAGGTGTGTATTATTCTACCTGAAAATTTGCATACTGTAGATATTTGATGTCCTTCTGGAATAACTCCAAGATAAACTTCAGTCTTAGAATGCACTGCTGCACAGACTTAGAAGTAATTTCCATTTATCACCATGTAATGTTAATTAAATACAAAAATGAACAATTTGAACAATGAATAATTTAAACAATGAGCGGTGGTTCTTATCAAAACATTTTTGATAAATATGAGCTGTAGCTGGAAATCCTGCAAGAAGTGTAAACATTCATATTTGAAAACACAGTGATTTGGAACAAAATGATTGTAACATAATATTTTATTTAAGTGGTTATATGAATCTATAGCAAGTACTAGGGAGGAACAAAAATAATACAGATTCTAAAAACATGTTTTTCCCCCTAAATCAATACAGGTGGAATTAATGTAAAAAGTCTGGAACTGAATCCTGGTGAAATCAATATTGGGTCATATGCAATAGTGTTATCAGTTGTCAGAATGGCTATCGCTGGGCTAAGAAATCTTACCCCTCAAGTGCTCTCAAAAAAGACTCTCTATAACAGATTATGAAATGTCATAGATGAAAGGAGAAGGGCAAAAGAAGTGCTATTTTACAGAGGATGTAGGTCCCCAGACTGTTTCCTTCTATCACTGAAAGACAAATGATGTAAAAATTAAGGAGAAGATGCATGTTTTATTGCAACCATGTGTACAGACCTATTAAATCAGCCATGCTTTTTAATGTCAATAAAGTGGCACTTATGTGGGCATGTGATATGTGCATCTCTCCTAAGGATTTATTGGCTCAAGGTTGGTTTCTAATTTGGCTGGTCGGCTTCCACAAATGAAGACCTTGGTTTAAAGCACAATTCACTCAAGATCCTCTTATGCAATACTCTGCCTTTTCCTTCTATATTTAGATTTAAGAGAGCAGTATTAATTTACTTTCTTTCTTGGGTTGTTGTAAGGCAGCTGGTTCTAACTGAGTCTCTTTCAGTTGTACTCATAAATAACGAACATACTGATTAGAGACTTTTGGAGCTGTAACTAATGTGCACTTCTAAAAGGGCTTAACTATTATTATATTAACAATCTGCTTGTTCCTCCCTTATCATGGGAGCAACGGCAGATGGTGACAAGCATAAATGAGAGGATGGTGAAGTGCTGGACTAGAGAAGAAGAGGCATAAAAGGTTAGCTAGGATGGATGCTGTACAAAATCCATTCTCTCCCTATTCCTCTAAACAGGGATGTACAACTGGCAGCCCACGGGCCAGATGTGTCACATGCAAGCCACGCCCGCCCTGGTTCTGCAAAGGCAAAAAAACATGTGACACAATCAAGTTTGACACCTACGCTCTATGTGCTCTATGAGATGAAGACGTATAAAAACCTCTGATTTTCTTCCTTCAAAATCTTCCCAAAGGATGATCCCTCTCAAATACACGATGCTCATGGTCATTATCACATTACACCACATTACACAAAAAAATGTTGAGGCTTTGGAAAAAGTGCAGAGAAGGGCAAATAAAAGGCTCGGAGACTGAAACATGAAGAACAGTTGAAGGATTTGGATTTGGTAGTCTAGAGAAAAAAAGGACGGGCGGGACATGAGAGCAGTATTCCAGTATTTGTGGGGCTGCCACAAAGAGGAAGGGGTCAACTTTTCCAAAGTACCAGAGGGTAGGACAAGTGACAATGGGTGGAAACTAAGTAAGAAGAAAAGCAACCTGGAATTAAGGAGAAACTTCCTAACAATGAGAACAATTGACCTGTGGATCAGCTTGCCTTCAGAAGTTGTAGGTCCTTCATCCCTGGATGTTTTTAACAAGGGACTGGACAATCACTTGTCTCAAATGGTATAGGGTCTCCTGCTTGAGCAGGAAGTTGGACCTCCAAGGACCCTTCCAACTCTATTCTGATTAATTGATTGATTGATTGCTATATTCATGAAGATCAGATTGGTTTTCTGGCTTTCTGGTTCTTCATAAGGATTCAGATCAATTCTGGGAATTTGCAGTAATGAGGTATTATTACAGAGAATCTCCAATGCTTCAATTCTTGTTAATTTTGCCCTTGGAATTTGTTTTGTTTTCCTTTCTCTGCCAAAACTCTTCAGCCAGATTGTTTTTACTCAAAGCACTTTCTTTCTTTTCCTCTCTTTTTTTACTTAGGAAAAGCCTCATGCACTTCACAAAGTGGATGAAATATAGCATAGCACACAAAATATGCAAGCTTATATAAAGAGATCTTCTTAGACCTCAGCTTTGGATTTGATCATCTCAGATGTTTCTGTGTTGGCAAGTCAATAGCTCACGGAGAACCAACAATCAATCAGTGTTTGCTCTGGTTTTCTGGCTAATATCTGACCACAGAAAACAAGTTCGCCTACCAATATTCACATTGCTATCCTTTCAAGCTGATTAATAACAGTGTTTCCTTGGACTTAATAGAATCTGTAACAACACCGACATTTATACTCCCCATAAAAAAAGACAAAAATAGCTAGCAACCTCTCTCCAGTGCTTGATGTCTTTCTGTACATTTGTGAACATTTGTTCATTGTTTGCAAAAAAAGAAAAAAAAAACAATCCCAGAAGTAATTTGAGGAGAAACTCTATAAGGAAAAGTCAATTGTAGGAAAATGTAAACAAATGAAGAGAAAACACCCAAAGCTTCACAGTTGCCATAGCAGCAAATTTCAGTCTCCTTTCTATCCCTTGCAGCTGCTACCCTAGCAAATCTGCATTTGGACACTTTTCCTACCAACCCTGCCTGTTGCTTTGATGAGTGAATGGAGAAAAATAAATTGTTATGTAATGAATCCAAAAGCCAGGAGGTGGGCAATCTAAGTAGGGCTACTACTTAGCACAAGGCAGTGAGCTCTGAGAGAATGTCCCCATTCATGGATAAAGCAGCATAAACACATGCATGCGTCATGGTTGCAAGCCTAGTTATGATGTTACTTATCAAGAGGGATCTTGCTGCCAATTTCCATTCATACACTGGAAGAATTTAAATCTTTTTTAAAAGAAAATTTTATTGGTTTTTAAACATTTATGGGAAAAGGTAAGGGGATACATAAATTTTTTTGGCAGCTCCCACACTAGTGATAGAAATCCATCCAAATATCACAGTTTTTACAATCTTAAGAACAAAATATAAAAGATAAGCAGAAAACAGAATCTTATTCTATATTGTCAATCATTTTTCTTTTGTCACTTTCTAGAATATCAACAATTACTATTATTTCAAATACTTTTATTTTTGTGATCTGAGCCTTTTCGATATTGCTCCTTCCTCCCTGTCCCCCGAGGAAGCCATAGCCCCTCCCTTCCTTCTTGTCTTGTACCTTGCTATCCTTTTCACTACCTTCGCTGTGTTCATCCTCTAGGAGGGGGAAATGCTTTTAAATGAAGGCTTCAACCTCCTGCACTGTATTAATTCTAATCATATTTCCCTCCCAGAAGATCAACATTCCCTCTGGCAATAACCATCTAAACCAAATTCCTTTATTGTATAATTTCTTTGATAAGGAGGAATACTTCCTCCTTCTCTCTCTTATCTTTTTCAGAATCTGTTTAAGAATGGTAATTTCTTCATCTTTATATTTCAGTAGTCTCTCCCTTTGGGCCCCAAGCACCTCATCCCTTGTGGTCCTCCTGAGGAATTTAACATGCACTTCCCTTGGAACATTATGACTTCTAGCATATGTTGAATTAATCCTATAAACCAGATCCATGTCCCACCACAACTGTTTTTTATCTCTCTTGATATATTCTGCTAAAATTGTACTCATAATATCCTTAAGGTCTTCATTTGCTGTCTTTGGTAGGTTCTGGAATCTGAGAAAAAAGGACATTCTTTCAAATTCTATTTTTGCCAGAAAGTTTTCCAGATCTACATTTCCCTTCTGGATTGCTTTAACCTCTTCCCCTAGCCCAGCCACTCCTTCCTCCAACACCACAATTCTCTGTTTATTTTCTGCAATATGATGTTTAACGTCTCTGAGTTCCTCTTTAAGCTCTGTCACTTCTTTTTTCAACTCATTTTGTCCCCTCATGATTTCTTGAAACATTTGGGAGACAGATAGTTCTTTTGGGCCCTCTCCAGTCCCTTCTTGCTGTAACAATGAAGTAATTTTCATTTGCTGCATACTTGGACTGGAGGTGGCAGATGCGGGAGCCGAAAATGACTTGCCCGTTGGTGGTTTCTTAGGCCCCATTTGTCTGAAATTCAGAGATGTGTATAAGTCTTTTCAAAGAAGATGGCGTCCGAGGATTGCGCAGCTGAGCCAATCCCGAGAGGCAAGCAAATCCGAACGCGAAGAGTTAACTCTCCTTCATAGTTCCAAGGCACCGAGGAAAACCAGAAAGAAGAAAATCAGATAGTCAAAGTCCAGGAAGACCACGTAACAGGGGGAGTCCCGGTCTCCCTCAGGGAGAGTAATGAAACAGTTCCAAAGGAGTTTTTTTTGAAGGTAGTTTCAAAAGGCAGACTTCATTTGTAAATACAAAAACAAAGAAGGGCGGATGCCATCTTGGCTCCTCTTTTCACAGGGAGAAGAAACAGAGATCTCTATAAAGCTTTTCAAAGGAAAACAGCTCAGCAATCATCTCTAGCAATTGTGATAACGATCTTTCTCACTTAGTTAGTTCAAGTGACGAGTCAGCCTTTGTTCTCTCTCCATTCTAATATAGAGGGAGATAGTTCATATGCCACTTAATCCGAGGGGGGTAGAGAAAGGAAACACCCCCTCTAATCTCCATTCAAGTAAGTTGAAACAAATTTACAGAAGTCTGCTGCTTTTCCTTTAATGGGGATTGAAGAGATCAGGTTGAATCCCCCACCACCAGGATCCAGCCACACTTCTCCAGATAAACTTCTTCCTCCGGAGCCATTCGGCGAAAGGGCGGACAGTCCAAAGCTGTCCCGCGCCCCCCCCTCCGCTCCCCGGCTCCTAGGCGAAGCTGAAAAGCACCCCCACCGGCTACCGCCGATTCCAGGGGGCTTCAACAAGCCGCCCTTCGGCAGGGGACCCCTCCAAGACCCCCTGTGCTCCTTACGGAGCCAAACGGGGAGACAAGCGGCAGACAACACGTCCGTCGCCAGCAGGAACCAGAAGTCGTCTCCCTGGAAGAATTTAAATCTTATTGAAGCAGGTCTGTTGGTTGCAACCTGCAACCTGTGTGGTTTGCTGGGGGAAGCTGACTTATTTGACAGCTGATAAAAACAGCAGTTAAACAATTTTGCATCCAGGCTCTCTCACTTTTCTTAAGACATACTGTAAATGCTAGTTAGGGATCATTGGAATTGTGATCCGTAGGCACCAGAGGTGGGTTCCTACCGGTTTGGCTGAGTAGGTAGTAACTCATCCATACAAGCGCCCGAACTGGTTCTATTCTCGGAGGGGGAGGGGGAGGCATCTTGATTTTCTGTTCTGCACATATGCAAAACAATCTTCATTGAAAAAATGTATTCTTTTTCCTTTTTTTATGTGGTGGTGTCTGGCGTGCACGCATGTGCAATTCTTTTCAGACACTGAACTGGTAGTAATGCTGGTAGGAACCCACCCCTGCTAAGCACATCTGAAGATTTTGGATAAAGCTGATTTAAAAGCTTACCTAGGCCATAGACTATCCATTTAAAGAGAAGCAAAGGTTTTGAGAATTTTAAAATTCTTTAAAACATGGATGCATCTGCCCATCTTCCAAACAACTCTGGGCAGCTCCCAATCAAAAATTAAAACATTTTTTTTAAAACTTACCCCTTGGTTTTGAGAAGTTCATGCCTTGAGGAAATTTTACATCTTGGTTTTTTTGTATAATTGTTTGTGGGATAAGTTGGCTTTCAATACAGGACAATCACTGGATGGGTTCCTACTGGAGTTCCTACCAGTTTGCTCTTTGTGTATGCGCGCTTGAAAAAAACTTGCTCGGAAAGCAAGCAAAACAGCTGAGGAGTGGAAATTCAATCAGTGGTGGGCGGGTGGGCCCACTTTTAAAGCAACAGAGAATCGGTTCGCTCTGCTTGACAGCAGAGCTACCAGTTTGGAAGAACAGGTGCAAACCAGTAGAAACCCACTACTGGGCACAATATACCCAAATAAACAAGTACAACTATCCCATTTTAGACTCTGCAAAGCATTATTGTAGAAGGCTGGAAGCATACCTTTTGAGTCATCAACTTTTAGTTTGTAAAGAACAATATAGTTTGGTGACCTCATATTCGTTTTCCGTATAACACCATTATGTCAATCTTTGCCAAAAGATTGCAAGGGTAATAAATGTGTGCACTTAGTGCTATGCATTTTCAGGCTGCACGGAGGAAAGCTGTTCTTTTAAGTGATCTGGTAATGAGGGGTTGGCAGAAGAAAAACCGAGAACACCACGGATGGCATCTTAAAAATTAATTGGAAAATAATAACCTACAGAGTAGCACAAGTGGCACTTTCAGTTGCATTAATCATCCTCTACTTACCCTGAATGCAGACAGGTATTCTGTATTTTTACTGTGACTTCGGCAAATATTCTCAAGTTTACCCTATGAAGAAAAATGACACTATGCTCCTGTGAAGCAAGAAGCCATAGTAGAGTCAATGGACACAGGAAGAAGAAGGAATCAGAAAAGGAGGAAACTTCTGGGAGTGAGCTGATGAAGTAAGTGGAGGAAGCCAGAGAATGGAGCCTGTTACTGCTGACAGCACTTACCATGATGGACAACTAAAAGAGGAAGAGATTATGGGCTTTAATTCAGGCTCTTCCATGCTGTTAAAGGTAGGCACCTTGCTGTCTCCCAATTGCTTTAGAGTACTTTTGTAAACCCCAGCCAAAATATCCAGGAATACACATATGATGTGTAGAGTACCAGGCAATCTAAGAGTATGAAAGATAACCCATTTTGGTGCCATCTCTACAGTAATTCAAAGTGGTGAAACATTCCTCTTCTAACCTACCATATTGAAATAATGGAAAATTCTGTCTTCCATCAACAATTTTCTTTCTCCCTCTCTGGCAAGATCTTTTAATGTCCACTGAAGGGGTGGGGATGGAGTTGTTTCTCGCAGTTTAAAAGACCATAAAATAGAAAAGAGAGTTTTGGCACAGAATAGACTTTCAGTGAAGTAAGTTTCCTGAATTTATCTGTAAAATTTAATTAACTAATGAATAGATAACCCTAAATCACTTCTGGATCTAGTTAAGTGGGTGGACTGCACCTTTGGAATTGAATGTATGGCAACATTTGTTTTCAGATGACAATGTAGCCTTGTGTAAAATGGATGGTGAGAGTCCGTGCTTGTAAACAATGATGGATAGTTATTGTGTCACAACCCCTTGATTCATCATTGCCAGCAACATACTTTTATAAATCACAAAGTTCCTTTAATATTTATAAGATTGCTAAATACATTGAAGTATTACGTATGTTTGGTTTGCTGCATTTAAGATTACATTTTAGAGTTCCCCTTTTGCAGATTTTTTAAAACACGCAATGACTTTATTTTGTTGTTCTTTTATAAACTATATAGCAAACACTAATACAAATCTTGATATCTGAAAGGATTACACTTACTTCCTATGAAGCAAGTGAAGTATATACTTCCTATACTTCCTATGAAGTATATCTTGGGGGGGGGGGGTTTCCAATGAAAATTAGGTCACTTATTTAGGATGGGCATGTAGGTCTTATCACCTACACTTTTAAGACATGTATGGCATCTTGTCATGCATTTAACATGCCTTGTTTTGCAGATTATGTGAAATGAACAAATAATATCAAAGCATCTGACAAGAGGGCAACAAATACATGACTAGTAGACTATGGAAAGCTGGTTTGGAAAGTCAGGTTTTGCAGATTTTGGATAGTAGTGAAACTGTTACCATGTTTTCCCGAAAATAAGACCTGATCTAATGTTCTTTTTGGCCCCAAAATAAACACCAGGTCTTATTTTTGGGGAATGTCTTAACCGCAGCCACACCTCACATGCTCCAACGCCTGTCGCATCATTGCTGACTTCTGCAGCCGCTCACAGTCACCCACGGCCAGTTGCCACATGCCTCGTTGTGCTTCTGCTGCTGCTCATGGCAGAGCGCTGCATGGCTTATCAACCCACCTCACCCCACCTCGTACAATCAGTTGGTGGGGAGGGCTTAACTAGGACTTATTTTGGGGGCAGCACTTATATTAGGCGTGAAAATTGGGTTAGGGCTTGTTTTAGTGGTAGGTCGTATTTTCGGGGAAACACAGCATTACACTGTATAATATCACCATTGCTGTATTAGGTTATAATGTAGAGCTACCATAATATGGTACCCGTGGTGGTGCAGTGGTTAGAATGCAGAGGTTAGACTGCAGTAGTGTAGGCTACGTCTGCTGACTGCTGGCTGCCTGCAATTTGGCAGTTCAAATCTCACTAGACTCAAGATTGACTCAGCCTTCCATCCTTCCGAGGTCGGTAAAATGAGGGTCCAGATTGTTGGCGGCAATATGCTGACTCTAAACAACCTAGAGAGGACTGTAAAGCACTATGAAGTGGTATATAAGTTTAAGTGCGATTGCTATATGAGCTGCAAGAATCCACCAAACATTATAGGGCAACAGAGAGTTAAACTGTCTGCATCTCTTTGCTTGTTCAGATGTTTCCTGGATCCCAAATGCCTTGTCCACATTCTTTTCTCCTTATAGTCTTCTAACTATAGAATCCCATACGTGTCTACTCTTAATAAAGCTCCAGTGAGTTTAAATGGGTTTATTCCAAGGATAACTGTGTGGAGCAGATGTGCAAAATCCAAGTTCCCAGGACTGTATGTGACCTCTGAAAGGTTTCAGAGTGGCTTCCAGAAGATTTTTAATGTGGCTGATGAGAAATTATAAAAAGTGGTCATATTACTGATAAGAGACAGATCATTTTAATTATATATAATTTTAATTTAGTGTAAATATAATGAAGTGGATTTAGTTTCTTGCTGGCTTTGGTCATTGTTTTTTTGGAATGCAGTCCTTGTATGCAGATTATACATGCCTGTTGTGTAGTATTACAACCCTACCTCCTAATTGTTAAACATATTTTACTGTATTACTTATAAATCTTTTTAAAAAGAATCCTTAATCAAAGTTAATCCTTAGAGCAGCCAAGGGGATGGGAAGGGAAAATTATTTCTGAGTTCTTCATTTCTTGTGCATTCCCACACATCCTTCCCACCCACTACGTGCCATCTCTAAGTGATGAAGCACTTCTCACTCCTGTGACCCACATGCATTCTTTTTCACCTGTGGAATCAACTACTTAATGCATGCAACATCTCTTACACTTCCATGATCCCTCACACACATCCTTCTGGACCCCCTGAACTCTATCCAACCTGCACAGCATCTCTCACAACTCCAGGACACCCTTGGGTAACCTATATCACCCATCCACTTGACCTCCCTGACCCACACAGCTTCTCTGGTGCACACCTACCTATCATTCCTAACCCATGTGGTACCTTTTACACACTCCATGTACCATTCCTGACCTCCACACCTGCGTATTCCCTTTCTCCCTTTCTCACCTGACAGCAGCCGCTTATCTGCCTGCTAGCCTTGGGCTTGCAACTCCCTGCTGTTTCCCCTCTTGCAAGCTTTCCAGAAGAAAAGTCAGTGGGGAAGCCAGCAGGAATTCTAGGGAGAGAGGGACGTAAGGAAAGAAGTCTGCAGAAAGTCAGAAGTCACTCTCACTGCTTTTTTTGCCCACCTGTGATCATCCTATTTCCCTGTTTAGGAATAGAAGTATTTTTGAAATGATGACCCAACAAGGCAAAGGTTGTCAACTTCTGAGTAAGATTCAGTTACATGTCTAGTTGGCTTTTGTTCTTTCAAAAAGGAACACTTTTATTTTACCTTAGACCAGGGGTGTCCAAACTTGGGAACTTTAAGACTTGTGGACTTCAACTCCCAGAATTCCCCAGCCGGCCGGCTGGGAAATTCTGGGAGTTGAAGTCCACAAGTATTAAAATTCCCAAGTTTGGACACCCCTGCCTTAGACAGCCTCATTCTGACCTTGGGCACAATCGGTCCTCCCCCCTCCAAAGATTTTTTTACACAGTTGTTATAATATGTTTTGGGGCACAATTAGTCCAGTAGGGTCTTCCTCCCTTCATATTATACTCCATTTTCCCCTTGAGAACAACTACCGTATTTTTTGGAGTATAAGGCGCACCTTTTTCCCTCAAAAAAGAGGCTGAAAATCTGAGTGCGTCTTATACACTGAATACAGCATTTTTTGCCTCCCGAAACCCCATCCCATTCACCAAAATGGTCGTGCATAGCCTGTAGGAGGCCTGGGGGCTGGGGAGGGCAGAAATGAATAAAAAACAGGCAGTTTTTTGCTCAATTTTGTCCCACCCCCACCCCCTTGGAGCACTCCACAAGCCTCCTAAAGGCTATGCATGCCCCTTTTTTTTGACAAAAAACAGGCAGTTTTCGGGAGGTCTGCAGAGTGCAAAAACTTTTTTAAAAAATTTGCCTCTTCAAAATCTTGGTGCATCTTGTACTCTGGTGTGTCTTATACTCCAAAAAATACAGTATCTTGAATGTCTATCACTGTATCTGCACTTAGACTGGGAAAAAAGTGCCTTAAAAAGATCGCTAGGCCCTTCACTCAGTTTTTTTTACCCATAATTGGAAATTTTTGTTGTTGATGTTAATGATGTTGTTTTTTTACCACTAGACTTTTGTTTTGCAATAAGAAGAGACCCTTTTTATCCTCGGCTTAGATAGCAAAAATCTTGTTCCTACTCTGAAATTTCAAGCAAGATCCTCACTAGTAAATGACAGCAGCTTCTAGAATAAGCCAATCGTTGTTGCACACCAATACAAGAGTAACGAGGACAGGCTTTATAATGCCTCAATGGCATATGGATATTGCAAACTATGCTAAAATATATTTTGGGGAAAGAAGCCTCAGGAGTCTTAGTATGGGCCACCACAGAAAAAACAACAACAATGACATTTGCTTCCCTGAAGCTTTTCTGAATCTGAGTCCACAATTCATGGAAATGCCAATCTCCTTCCAAACCCAGAAAACGGAGTAATTTCTTTATCCTCAGAAGGTAGAAGGAACCTACCAAGTTAAACGATTGATATCAGTTTGTTTTCAATTTAATTGAATTACATGTTATGGAAACTGGTTTCACTCTGAACTCAACCACTCAATTGATATCTTGGTCTTCTAAATAACTGGGATTTCTAGAATGTTTGGTTTTCAGTCCTCCAAATGTTTGTGTTTACATAGCTGCTGTAGCTTTTTCTCTATCTTAGCTGGGGCTGCATTTCTTGATGTTGGTGCACAGAAACTGGCAATACGTTATTTAGTGACTGAAAAACAGTCTACCCTACAAGAACTGTGCGGAAGCAAAGGCCCACACAGCTTGCCTCCTTTGTTAAATGAAGAGTCGATGTTTTGTCCTTAGTCTTACAATTCCGCAGAACACAGGAGACCCTATCTTTTAACTGTGTTTGCTATTTGTAAATTGAGCAAACAGGGAGACAAAAAAGATCAAAAGCTTTCTCTGCTGGTGAGAAGGAGAAAAAAAATGAAAAGTAAGAGGAAAAAAACTAGGCGCACAAGTGTTTATAAAGAAAGGGGAAACTTAAAAGACATTTTCAAAAGCAAAAAAAAAAATATTCTCTGTTTTAAAGAATGTGAGAACAACTAGCTAACTTGTTTTTGCCCAGAAGCTAATAAGAGTCATACCTGGTTACTACTTGAATGGAAAATCTCCTGGTTATCCTAAAGCTGTAGTCTAGAGTGGGAAGTCAAGAAATATATGATGGAAGAAGAGATAGCAAACCATTTTCATATTACTGCCCCAAATCCCCAAAGCCATCGTGATTTGAAAAATCCACCTTTTTATCTTCATGTTCCTAAACAGAATACTATCAATATAATAGTTGGAAGTGCTTTGATTTCCAGATTGCCTTTTAGAACATAATATTCTTTACTATTAAGATTGCAGTTTCTGATTCATTATATTTTTATGCATTATAACATGTGAATTTAATTTATTGGAATTTGGAAATGTGTTATTCATTCTCAATGTGAATTTACTATTCTTTTTTCTGTGCAGAGAAATTTTGCCTAGAATTTTTATTATTTATGATTATGATCTCTCTCGTTTCCTCATTTGCCTCAGATGAAGTTAAAGGCCGAGATTACATAGCATTGTTTCAATTTATGTCTTGAAGTTGACAGCCTTACTTAAGAATGTAAACAGCAAAAGTTAAAGTGAAATCTGCTAAGTCCTCGTGCCTACGACTACCCGATGCCTGTCAACCAGGAAGCCTCCTCATTGGCTAAGGCGCGCTGCTGGCCTGGCGGGAGAATCCGAGGCACACCATTGGTTAATAGACTGACAGCTCAAGGTATAAAAGAGCCGTCAGCCAGCAGTTTGTGTTCTTTTCATTACTTGTTCTAGTTGTAATAAACAGTTGATTAGCAGCTCTGCGTCCGCGTTTTTCCTTAGGGCTCAGGCCTGAGCAAAATCCACAAGAGGGAAAGTTAAACAATTGGTATTAACTCTCTATTTATCTCATCCACCTCATAATAAAGTTTTGATCTCAACTAAATATGAATTTAAACATTCTGGTTTTAAGACCTAAGATTTTGGAATTACCTTGTACCAGACACTGTTACTCATCTTTTAAAGAGATAAGTTTAATTAATCACTGATCTTTAGGTTTAGATTAGTTAAGAAATAACACATTGTTTAAATTGTAATGTACATACATTTTAGATCTTCATTTGCTGTTGGATATGCAGATCAGGAGTTGTAATATCAATTAAATTAACAAGATTGTTGAGAATTTGAATTGAATGTTGTATGTCAAAGATGTGTATCAGGGATGAGTTCCCAATTTTCTTACTATCGGTTTGCTCACGCGCAATGCTTCTGCACATGGGCAGAAGTGTCCAGGCGGGTGAGCAGAGCCTCCCGCCACTGCTACTACCAGTTTGCCCAATCCGGGCCGAACTGGGAGCAGCCCACCTCTGATGTGTATCCTTGTTTATTTGCGTACTGGCTTGATTTAGCCTAATAATCTGGAATTTCTTATGACATCAAGAACTGCACACATTCTTGGAATAGGATGGGTGGAAAAAAAATAGATTAAAAACATAGGCCAGATCTGCAGCCATGGATATTTAACATATCTCCTTTGGCAACTTTCAAATTTGGTGTTAAAAAAAAAACTTTCGAAGATGTAAAAGCTCTTCCACCAGTGATTTTTAAAAAAAATATTTTATTATATAATACTCCAAGCCTTTAAAAAAAAACTATCTATATTTGATTTAATGTTCAGGTTGACATTCTGTAACATTGGTAATCTCTCACCTTCAGAGTGCAACTTCTGCTTTTAAGCGTAAAAACTACTTAAGTGTAGGTTCAGAAACTTATAGGAATTGTACTTAGATTTCAATTTTAACTTAATTAAGAGTCAAAGTTATTAAATATGATTGGGTAGCAATGACTAACAATGTTTAATTGAAATGTAAATGGAATTGCATTTCAGTACCTTTGGAACATACCTTCAGATACTTCACTCAAAAGCCAAGTGCAGCCTAAAGTCACAAACAAACAAATTCTCAGCAATGAACATGCTAACTGGAGAATTACGGACTTTGAAATCCACATGGCTGAAACTAGCTGAGTTTAAGAAACCCTGATATAGAGAATCCAGATTCAGGTTATTTCTATCTTCCCTCTATTAGATGTCATCTAGATGTGCTCAATCACAACTGCCGTCCCAGTGTCTGTGCTGAGAATAATGAAAATTATAACCAGTTCCCCTAAGTTTTTTTGAGACAGATTGGGTATCTCAAAATGTGTCTCCTAGGAGCATCTTCGGGGTTGGTATTGTCTTTTTGAAGGCTGAATAATGAGATAGACAAACCCTTTTTAATATTTTAAAAAAATGAGATCTGGAGAGAGAAAAGAAGGGAAAGAGAAAAAAAAAACACATTTTTACATCTCTGGAAAGTGGTTTCACTGGGTGGTGCATATCAAGAACTTAGTGGCCTACTTTGTATATGTGAAATCAATAGTACACAATGGTAAAACGAATAAAGCTGTCACTTTAAAAGGTGATGTCATGCGTGTCTTGTCAGGGCCCATTAAAGTACGAGCCACTTATTGGTTGCGTTCCAGGTAGAAATGTACAGTGAGATTATGGCTTTTGTAATTTTAGAAGGTTTGGCTTTCAGAGCTATATTAACCTGACAAAACTGATTTATCCTGATGTAGCGGTTCAAGGTCTGCGTTTTCCTCTCTTATCAGAAAAGTTTCCATTTTTTAAAATTAGTGATAAATCACACTTTTTACGAAGTGCAGAATTGTATTAATTTCCTTGTTCCTTCCATCATGGATTGTCTCTGAAATGTTTTCTATTATGCAGGAAGGAGTAAACTGCTTATTTATCTTGTAAACAATTCTGGCTAGACATACAGACATACAATTCCTTTCCTGTTCCTTTCTCAGGGCTGTTTTGAGAAAACTGGCATACTCCATATTTACTTTGGCAACACAAATAAAGGCAAGAATTCAGACATTTCAGAACAATATTGGCTTTGCATGTGTATAGATTGTTTGTGTGTGTATGTGTGTGCGTGTACCTACGCACACCCACAGAGACACATATATATCACACATTACATTTCACTGCATGCAAGGTGAGTCTATGCAGATATAACCAAAAGGTCTGAATTTTGCAGCCAATGTTAGAAGCCTGGCAAACTTTCTGAACTTGCCCTTAAAATGTCTTCTGGACTAGAAATGATTAAACATTGGACTTAGCTGAAGACATTGGCCTTAGTTTTGAAATACTGGATGGTCTTTCAAAGTATGAAACAATCACTTAAATAATCATTGTAAAATTGATTGAAATCATTGAAAACCAAGGTTTCTTTACAAATAATTACAATAAAATTATTTCATTATTGAGTCAGTAGTAGTTGTAGTAAGAGAAAAACAACAAATCCAATAATTGTATCATATCTTGTTCTTTGATGTTAAATATTTATTTTTGAAAAGCATCATTTTCCCCCTCAAAATAAAAAATAAATTGTTGAATGAGCTTTAATTACTTTTACTACCTGGTAAGCTTTCTCCCACAGTATCTAACTGTGCGCCAGCAACTTCTTTTCCTGCCTTCCTTCATGATGTTGCTTTCAGGTCATTCACAGTACTAACAACTTAAAGTCATCCTAAGATTAGACAGAGTTGGAACCATCAAAAGACTCTTCTTCCCATCATTCTGACAACAAAACATGCCCTGGTAACCAACTTTTTAATGCTAGGATCTTATGATCTTTCCTTCATCTTATTTTAGCCCTTAGTTGAAGCATCTTCAAGACATCCTTAGCTATTGCTTTTCTGTTTGTTTAGTGTCACAATTTAATTCTTAAGCAGGGACGTGCAGTCAGGGGAGGCAGGGGAAGCAGAGCCTCACCTCTCTTCATGAAATAATAGTATATAATATTATATACTATATATATATAATATTATAATATTATATACATCCATCCGGCCGCACCCTGGAGCTGCGGAGGCAGAAATGTTGTCAGCGCTCCTGGATGATGAAGGCATGAAAGCGACTGGATTCCCCAGTCGCTTTCGTGCCTTCGTCATCCGGAAGCGCCGACAACATTTCTGCCTCCGCCCTCCGCAGCTCCCGGACGCGCCCGGATGAACATAGCCAGAATGGCTCCGAGGCAGTCCGGTGGGCGGGTGAGCGACCGAGGATCAGACTGCCTCGCTCGCTCTTTCATCCGCCCGGACCGCCTCAGCGTCGCTGTGGCTACATCTGTCCGGCCGCGCCTTCGTCATCCGGCAGCGCCGACAACATTTCTGCCTCCGCCCTCCGCAGCTCCCGGGCACGGCCGGACGGATGTAGCCACAGCGACGCCGAGGCGGTCTTGGGGGACGAAAGAGTGAGCGAGGCAGCCTGATCCTCGGTTGCTCGCCCACCGGACAGCCTTGGCGCCATTCTGGCTACCTCCGTCTGGGCGCACCCGGGAGCTGCGGAGGGTGGAGGCAGAAATTTTGTCGGCGCTCCCGGATGACGAAGGCACGAAAGCGACTGGGGAACGACGAGAATCTTCCTGCCTCTGCTGGATTTCGCGCGCTCCTCGTGACTGCAATATGCAGTTGCGAGGAGCTCGCAAAGTCCAGCAGAGGCAGGAAGGTTCTCGTCGTTCCCCAGTCGCTTTCGAGGACTGAGGAGCGCGAGCTGGTGGAGCACGCTCAGGAAGTCGGGGAATGGGATCACGTGTCTGGAGGCTGAGGCAGCCTGAGCCTCCAGCACACGTGGTTCCATTCCCCGCCTTCCTGATGATGTCACCAGCCTCACCAGCCATAAACCTCACCGCACGTCACTGTTCTTAAGGATGATATCATCTTAGCACTTGCTGGCCATTTTAAACTCTCCTTCTTTCCAGGCTTCTAGGCTCTTGACTTCCAAAACCATTGTACTTTGGGCAGTGTTGAGTTTGCTTCTTTGCACATGTTGTACCTCAAGTCTCTAGACTGGTGTCGGAGGCATGGATGAGCCTGAAAGGATGCTGAGCTGATGGTGGTAGGCATCTGCAGAGTGAAGCAATGGAACGACAACAGTGTACAATTGCCCCTGTTTGTAAGCTGTAATTCACACTGCTTTTTAATATATGCTCTTCAGGAATCACAGGAATCATTCTTCAGGAATCACATGTCCTAATGAGCCCACTGGTCAGCTCTGGTTTGTCATAAGTGTTTTGGGGTGTATTCAAAGAGAAAAACATTGCACTAGATGTGTTCTATTATGGAAGAAGACTAGTTATTAGTTGATATCAGCTAAGAATTGCAGTCTCTTTGGATGTACCTGTGGAAAACATTTATGTTAAATGACAGCACGTTTTGACAGCTAACTCTATGATAAGGTGATTGGAGAGTATTTTCCCACAATCTGGTAACATTTGGTGGGGAGGGACAGGAAATAAAGCCGGGGAATCCACCAATCCTCATCCATAATGTGTCCTGACCATTGCAAATAAGGATATTGTTGTTTGCCAACATTGTGTTTGTAGAACAATAAGGAATGCTAGTGAGAGCAGCAAACTTTCCAATATTGTTTTCTGCCAGTTTAAAGATAGTAGAGAGCACTACTATTAGTGCAGTTCTGCGAAAGAGCTCAAAGGCTAGCTTACAAGAGAGCTTAAACTCTTTGACCAGCAAGATACTTCTCTCAAACTGAGATAATTGATCCATATTAGGTACTCTGGAAACTGATCTTATAATGACAGCCTCTCAGTTGACAGAAACTGATTCAAGAAAATGGCATTAAGGACATGCATACAAAGCCTGTTACTGAAGCTCGAGGTGCCCTGTGCTCTTTACAAACAAGCATCTGCTCTCAACGACTCTTAAAATACAGGGTGAACGTTTCAACTTTTTTGGGGTGACATCATAATGTTATTGCCAAAATCCCCATAGACCTTGAATATTTTTTTTAAAAAAAAAACACTGCTTCAGTTCCAGAAATGTTGCCCAGCATTTGACTTAGCTATCAAAATTGGTATATTGTAGATTGTTTCCATCATGAGAATGTTCTCTTTCCAGCAGAAGGAACTATAGTAAAATTTCAGGCAGATCTGACATTCTCTGTGCCTGTATCCTCATATTTATGTGCTGTTAGGGTCTGTTAACTATATTGGCTTTGAAGTCATAAGTCATGAAGGAAAGATATGGCTGAGTAAGAAAAAAAGCCCTTGTAGTTATAAATTATAGAGTTGGAACATGTGGCATATTTTGCATTTGTGTGCTGATCAAGGGCAGATCAAATTGGAACTCCTCTCTGTATCACTGATGCAAACATTTAGTTTGAAGACAGAGAATTTACAGCTGGAACACCAAAAACATTATAAAGCATTGTGTTGCATTATGTATGGGGAACACACTTATTTTTGGCAGTTGGTTTCTCCACTTGGATTGCCTTCTGCATTTGTATTTCAAGAGTTATAGTTCAGCAACAATAATTCAAGTCCCCTCTTCCCTCTTATGGCATACTTGAGTATTCCTATGGGATCATTTAGCTTAACTGATATTACAAAGAGTTTCTAAAAGAACTAGGCTGCGTGTGGCAGGCCGAGGTGATGGTGGAAGGATTCCCTGTTATTTGTCATGGAAGAGAACTGGAAATCCAAAGTGAAACTCTAATGAAGGGCAGATAATCGTTGTGAATTGAAACTAATTGGTGTTTCAGATCATTGAGCTGCCGGAAAACCCTATTTATAAAAGGAATTTGGAAGCTAAGTCACTTTCTAAGTGCCTAATTAAGCACAGTTCTGGACTGAATAAGGAGGGGAAAGTATTGTAGTCTAGTGCTTAGTACTCAGTGAAGTGATTTAGATCCATAGTCAGTGAATTCACTCAATGTTGGTGTGACAAAGAGTCCCTTTCATCCCTAGTGCTAGCCTAGAGGAAGTTTCTGAGCTACATGGGTGATGGGTGTAAGAGTTTAAAAACAGGAAGCGTAAGCAAACAACATGTATTATGAAAGATGGTTAACAGGCTGCAAAATGATCTGCTTGAAAGTGGATTAATATAAGATATGTATATACATGCTACACCTGTGCCTTAAGTCGTCACAAACATTTCACAAAGGCCAAGAAACTGATTTGCAGGACTTCTGGGTTCACATTCTCTGTCACTACAAAGATTACGATATGGTATTTTCTGATGGTTACCAACAAATCTTACTGAATTTAACACGAATTATTTCCACGTTGCCAGATATAGTATTGTAGCCCAAGAATTGTTATTTCTATCAATGGGAATATAACTTCTCACTTTCACCTGAAACAAGGAAGCCTTGATAGATATTTATTTCCCACACTGTGTTTATGTAAAAAATGAATCCATGAGGCACTAATGTTCCAAAATTTGTTGATATATGAAATATACTCTGCCAGCAGAAGTCCATAATCTTCCCAAATTATAAAACTAAAATATTTTATTTCAGCTGTGGTGGCATAGCATTATAACTTTGGAAATTTTCATTTAACCCATTAAATCTAGCTCTCTGTCCAGTGAAGCAATCCAGATGAAAACATCTCCAACAGATAACTGTCTACCTTTTGCTTGAAAACATCTGGTTTCTTTGCAACGAAAAGTAAATTGGACAGATTTTGTGAAAGCAGAAAGGCATCTCTGATTTATTTGTATGATTAATGAGACATAATTGGGGTTGGGAGAGGAAGGAATTCTTACTTCTGTGATTTGTTCAAAGAAATACTGTGTTTCCCCCAAAATAAGAGAGGGTCTTATTTTCTTTTCATCCCCGAAATAAGTACTCGGCCTTATTTTCGGGGAGGTCTTATTATTTTTGAGGTGCAGGGGGCGGCAAGCATGGTCACCTCATGGCTGCTGCTATGTTGCAATATTTTTAGAGAGAGCTTATTTTCGGTGGAGGGCTTATTTTAGTGCATGTGCTCAAAAGCCCGATTGGGCTTATTATCCGGGGAGGTCTTATTTTCAGGAAAAGAGGGTAGTAAGAAGCAAATACTACAATATATGGAATCTCTTGCTATATCACAAAAAAGTGAGCAAATCTTTGGTTTCTCCAAAACATTTTCAAATAAGGAATCTTAAGCAAGACCTGTATAAAAATAGCTTGAGGCATGAATATAAGTTCTTCATTGATGTATGGTCCTAATATATGTGTGGAAGAGATTATAGATTTAACTGAATGTACCCTCTTTAGATTGTAGGCCACAGGGTTCACTTAAAATTCTGAAACAAAGAATCAATAGTAATACAGTGTTTCCCCGAAAATACTACATGTCCTGATAATAAGGCCATGCCACATTTTTCTGGTGGGCAAAAATATAAGCCCTCCCCCGCAAATAAGCCCCCTGGACAACCCTCCACCTCCAACCAGGCAGAGCGCCACTCACCAACTTAGCGGTATCCCGAAGGTGGCAAGCCGCGGGAAACGGGGGGGGGGAAAGGTGATTGCATTGCTTGGTGCCTTCGGGATACCTCTAGGTTGGTGAGCGGCGCTGTGCCCAGCTGAAATGGGGGGTTGCCAGATGGCTGCTCTCTTGTGAGCAGGCTCCCAAAGAGCCAGGCACAGCAGCCACTCGGCAAACCCCCTTTCCAGCCGGGCAGAGCACCATTCACTGACCTAGGTATATCGCCAAGCCCCATGAGTACCTGTTCGCCACCGCCCAGCTCTCACGGCTTGGCACCTTTAAAATGCCAGTGAATGGCGATCTGTACAGCTGTAGAAGGGGGTTGCGTGAGTGGCTGTTCCACTCCCGCGCCTTCCAGCCTCACAATGCTCTGGCCCAGCTCTCCCTGCAGAGCCAGGGCACCTCCGCCGCCGCCATCCCAGCATGGCTTTTTCGGCAGCTTCCAAACTAAGTCTTCCAGCAGTGGCCGCGCTGAGCATACGCTCTATGGTTGTGGGCCAGCTGCCGGTAGAGCGTATAACCATAGAGCATATGCCCAGAGCAGCCACTGCCAAAAGAATTGGTTTGGAAGCCACAGAAAAAGTCATGCTGGGATAGCGGAGGTGCTTTGGCTCTGCAGGGAGAGCTGGGCCAGGGCATCGTGAGGCTGGGAGGAGCGAGAGTGGAACAGCCACTCTTGCAAGCCCCCTCTCCAGCCATGCAGGGCACCATTCACTGGCATTTTGAAGGTGCCAAGCCACGGGAGCCGGGCAGTGTCGAACAGGCGCTCACATGGCTTGGCAATACCCCTAGGTCAGTGAATGGCGCTGTGCCGGGCTGGAAAGGGGGTTTGCCGGGTGGCTGCTGATGAGCATGGTCGCTTCATGGCTGTTGTGTTTTGGTCTTTTTGCTTCTTTTTGGCTTGTTGTTTGTCACATTTACACAGTATGTAGATGTTGTTTACTTGTCTATTGATAGCCAATTTGTCAAAGTATCGGGCTTCCAGGAATTCTGTAGCATTTCTGGATTTGGCTTGGCCTAGGATGGTCACAGTTTCCCAGATGAAACTATCTCTGTCCATATGTTGTGAAATTAAAGAGTATTCATCATATTGTCTGACTGTTAGTTGGTGTTCATGGATCTTTTCTGCTAGTCTTCTGCCTCTTTTTCCTATGTAGTGGCTGTTGCAATTTGTACACTATATGTTGTGGCTGAACTCCTAATTCTGAGGCATCTAGTTTAATTCTGTTTGTCCAGAAAAATAATGGGGAAAGAGCTTCATTGCGATCAATATCAAAGATGTAAAGTAGTGCGTTGCTTTTATGAATTCTCCAAAAATCTTCATTAAACTTGTCATTACACAAAGTAGAAGTTAACAGGTAATCCCTCATTCTCATAAAAACTGATAAAAATAACACTAACTACAGAAATGATTTTGTATTACTGTGTTTCTTTTTACACACAAAATATGGCTTGGGCCTTATTATGAGGGGAGGGTTTATTGTTTTGGGATTGCCGGGCAGCTGCTCTCTTGCGAGCGGGCTCCCAAAGAGCCAGGGACAGCCTCATGGGCGAATGGCTGTGCAATCAACACCCAGATGAGCATAGATTAACTCCAAGTTTAATATCAGTCTAACAATCAAGAAGTAAACAATACACCAATCAAGGAACTGCCAAACACACTAGCATCAAATAGCCCAACCAAAGAACCTCCAAGGCTACTCCCACCAACACTAACAAGACAAGCCACAGGAATATAAATTGAGAGTAAACCCCACTCCTTTCTACAACTGATGATGTTACATAGATTGGGTGATGAAATGTCTGCAAGAACACAACCAACCTCAGAGAGCACCAGGACCTCCCCTCACAACTATATTATCCATTGTGCAACCCATCTGATTTTGCAATGAAACATGAGTCAAACATATACAATTGTGTCGATCATGTATTAAGGAATTTAGCTATCATTAGTACTAATAGCCAAATCCATTGATCTTAAGAAAACTGCTTTGCCTAAAGTGTTCCTCTTCATTAATAAGACAAATTGCTAGCAATATACATTTTTAGCTCCATAAAATCCTATGTCAAAAAAAAACAGGGTCTTTGTAACTTCTTTGCACTCAACTTCTTATTTTCAATAGATGAACTAGTGCAGTGATGGCAAACCTTTTTTGGCTCACGTGCCAAAAGCGGGAGGAGCACAGGGGGGGGGTCATGCATGAGCATGCCACACAGGCGCATGCTTCCCCCTCTGCACATATGCATGCACGATCAGTACTCTCCTCGCTTTTGGCGCTCTTTTTTCGCCCTCCCCAGGCTCCCAAGGCTTTCTAGAAGCCTGGGGAGGGAGAAACGCCTCCCCCCCAGGAGGCCCTCTGGAGGCTTCAGGAGCTTCCCTGAAGCCTCCTGAGCGGGAAAATCCAGCTCTACGGGTAAACTGGAATTTCAGGAACCTTAGGCCCTTAGGCCCGTTTTTCACCCTCCCGAACCTTCAGAAGGCTTCCTTGAAGGCCCCGAAGGGTGAAAAACAGCCCTATGGCCAAACTGGAAGTCCCTTCCAGTTTGCTCGTAGGGCTGGTTTTTGCCCTTCGGAGCCTTCAGGGAAGCCTCCTGAAGGCTCCGGAGAGCAAAAAATGGCCTCAAAAGAAGGCCGAAGTCAGCTGGGCAGTGCACACATGTGCGCTGGAGCTGACAGGGAAACACCTTGCGTCCCCTGACAAATGGCTCTGTGTGCCACCTGTGGCACACGTGCCATAGGTTCGCCATCATGGGACTAGTGTTATCTATAGGAATATTATACTACTTCCACTGTCTGAATGCATGAATTAGCTCTTATATTAAATTGTTATTTGCAGATAGTACAGTATTAAGGTATCTACTCCTACAAAGGAGAGATTTAAAATTTCCCTTCCTAGCTTGTTGATTTCCAACTTTTTTCCTTACCTCTGCTCTGAAAGATGGATATAAAAAAAGAAAAGTGTCCAGCCAGGAATCCCTTTAATTTTTGGCTCCAGTCTTGTTTGAATTTCCTGCTTTGGTCTAGGACATATTCACATACTCTTCTGAAGGAATAAAGAGAAAGTAGAGTTTAACCATTTCTATTTCAGTTGGTTCAAAAGAATGGGAAGCACATGTAAATCTCAATATGGATCAATACTTATTGCCAATTATGAAAAGGTCACCCACAAATATTTGATTGACAAATTCTGTTAGCATAGATGACATCACATAATTCAGTAACATTCATATCCCAATAAAATGCCTGAAAATTACTTTAAATATAACACTTGATATTCTAAATGCCTATGGAGATTATCAACCATCCAGGTCATGGTACTTCCAAAAGTGCTTTTCAAGAGTTGCCTCTTGAAAAAGCCCCTTTGGGACAACCATGTCCTGGATGGCTCCAGGTCTCCATAGACATTTAGCTATGCACTTGGTGATGCACACCCTTCAAATGGTGCAGAAGTATGAACGGATTCCCAGAAAAATTGCAGACTACAGGACCCCTTCATGCTTCAGTTTGAGATGCAGACAACACAGACTCATCCCCAACTCCTGCGCCTATGTGCAACAGTAAAGGGACACAGGGCAGAAAACCTTCTGCAGAGAGCTCCAACTTCTCAATGAAAAAATAAAACAGATTACATTTTACTTGGTATTCAAATTTTACGTATGGATATAGACTGCTTTGAACTTGTAAAGTAAGGATGGGATACATTATATGTTTATGCTTAGAATCTAGAATTAACAGTCTATAATTTTCCCAGTTCTACCTTACATTACAATATAGATCCCAA
Organism: Natrix helvetica; assembly: GCF_964273705.1. Lineage (NCBI taxonomy): Eukaryota > Metazoa > Chordata > Lepidosauria > Squamata > Natricidae > Natrix > Natrix helvetica. The sequence continues at coordinate 28,824,651 of NC_138549.1, forward strand.
AGAAATGGGAATGGATTTCTGTTTGGTATTATTTTGTCATAATAAAATAATACAAAAAGTGGTCAGTTTAGAGGTGTACATTTGTAATGTGCACTTTTTGCAAGGGATCATTTCTGTTGTACATTAATGCAGGTTTAGAATTAGAATTCAATCTGTTAAGTACTTAATTCCAGCAATGTTGAAATTTACTTTCTATAGAAAATGATACGATACTATAGTAGCTATCACCTACCTAATCCTTTTGTAACCTTCTAGTCTCCTTGCAGGTATCCCATATAAAATCTGAAACACATTAATACTAGTAATTGATGACAGTATTATTGCAGAGAAACAATAAAAAAGTAATTTGCTCTGGTTTACAGGACAAAGAGTCATTCAACTCCCTGATATATGGGACAAGGCTGATCATTTACTGGTAACATATCAAACTTTTCAAAGATTGGTGGTGAAACATTCCGTACACCTCTGTTGTAAAACACTTACAACATTTGTTCGGAGTGTTAAATTGAACTACCCATATTGCTTAATCAGTCAAATGCTAATAAAAGAAATAGCTTTTTGACCTTTTATGCTGCAAGATGAGAAATACTTCTTAAATTGGTGATTGACTGTTCAAGAACCTCTGAGATATGGCAAGTAACTACCAAAAGATAACCTAAAATATCAATGATATTATGGCCTGCAAAGATTTGAACTTTATATCAGCTTTTAAACTAATTTTGATAAAAGATATAGCATGATTTCATTCTTTTATGCCTTTCTACGTCACCTTGATGATAAGAGCAAAATTAAAAAGATTTCAACTTTTACTTTTTCATTAAATATTAGTAACAGGGAGGCCATTTCACAATCTGATCAGCTAAAATATTTTTAATGAAAAAAAAATAATAGTAATCATTATGGATAGCAAGGAGTATAAAGATAAAAATTAGTAATTTTAAAAAGACAGATGTGTTATGGCGTCACAAAGAGCACGAGTAAGGTTTCAGTTATTTTATCTGGGAACAGACTTTAACCCAAAGTGCTTATTTATTGAAATTCAAGCACAAGCATTAGTTTTGTTGTCCATTTTGTAAATGCCATTCTTAAGAAGACTGATATTCCTAATTTTGGAATGTCTGCCTATTAACTATGAATTATAATGATTAACATCTATCATATATATATAAATTTGCCATACATGCCACCAATTTGGTTTACCTCTTTTTAAACTCATAACGATCCTTTAAAACTGTGTGAGAAACCTGTTTGGAAGGAAATCAATTTCAACTGGTGTTATCTTAATCTAAAATTCATTACTCACCATGCTACATCTTGAGAAGTAATATTTGATATATGCAGTGGTGTCAACTCTACAAGGTAGAGCAGACTAAGAAACAAGTGCCATATACTATAGAGCAGGACTACTCTTATTGTAAAAGCAGTAGTAACAGAATCTTGCATGTCTGAATGTGCCTCCCCCCTCCACACACTTTACTTAATCTTTGTGTGAATTAGGGAGGGGCTTTTCTCAAATTAGTTTTTTAGAATGGAGTCAAGCCCAATTATCTGTCTATTTCCTCAGTAGCAACTCTTCTTCCTATCCTTCAAGGCCATTTCCTATATACTCTTCAAGTAGCCACTAAAAGTGGCCTGTTCTAGCAACAGATACAATCAGGTAAGATCACAAAATGGGTAAATGTGGTAGCTCAGACATAGAGTACACATGTCAGATACAGAATTTACATCTTTACATGGGAGATATTGCTTTACTCTTTGAATTCAGCATTTCTGTAATAACATTAGAGGATTCTTGTGTCTATGATGGACCTACCTTCACTAAATTCAACTATACCAACACCCGTAAATGTTTTTAAATTAACTTTATAGATAGAATATATTGAATAATATACACAATTATGTATTAAAATAATCAGGCTTTATAGAAACAAGTTATATGTGACTTCCCAGTTGGCATTAAGCTACTTGGCACAATAAGGATCATTTTGCAAGAAATCAATTTTCTGCAAAAATGTAATTTTCCTGTGGAAAATTAACTGTCTGTGGAATCACATGTAACAAATGATATATAAATGTAATAAAATGCTCTAGTTAATTTTCCTACTCTTGAAGATTAACTTATATAACACTATATTATCTATAATTATTATCTATAGATTCCCTGCAACGTTCAAAGGTGCTGCTGGTTTGTGGTGTGTGTGTGTTTGTAGCAATTGAAGTTGTGCTACTGCGATTTCAAACATTCTGCCAAGAAGCTGTTTTCGTATTGATGTAGATATCAATTTCATTTCCATAACATCATTTTTGGATCCACTATACACTTTCTAATTTATTTCTGTGCCCAACATAAAGTGCTGTTCTTTTCTTATAAAACATTTCAGGTAAAGATATCTGAAATGCCAAGCCCTTCCATATAAGCTTGTCAGCCATAAACAATGCATATGTTAATAGTTTTAATATTGTTTAATGGTTTATTATAGTGATTAATGTTCCTGCTTTTATTTTACCATTGTTGCTCAGTGCTGCTTCTGTAAGAGTTCAATGAACTGTCTCAGAGGTGGTGCATAAATATGTTACATTATAGTGACAATAGCAGTGATATTATCATATGAAGTAGCATAATAAATGTTGAGAAAAGAACTATGCATGGGTTTCCTCCAATTCTATCAAATGTGCATTTGGAAGGCTGTCCTTTAAGATAAACTTACTACACACTTTTTGAAACCTTAATGTTCCCTATGTTTCCAGCTATTATGTACAAGAGCTGTTCTTCAATAGAACAGGAAGCGCAAATGCATTCTGAAAATGCAGCTTTGACAACTAGGAAAAGTTGCTGCTCTTATCTTTAATCTATATACAGGTAGTCCTCCACTTACAACAGTTCATTTAGTGATCTTTCAAAGTAATGGTGGCACTGAAAAAGTGACTCATGACCATTTTTCACAGTTACGACCCTTCCAGCCTCCCTGTGATCATGGGATCAAAATTCAGATGTTTGATTCATATTTATGACCATTGCTGTGTCCCAAGATCATGTGATCACCTTTTGCGACCTTCTGACCAGCAAAGTCATTGGGGAAGCTAGATTCACTTAACAACCAGGTTACTAAACTTATCGACTGCAGTGATTCACTTAATAACTGAGGCAAGAAAGTTCATAAAATCAGGCACTTAAATTTCACTTATGAAATGTATGAGTTAACAATAGAAATTTTGGAGTCATACTTATACTTCTAAAACTCTCATGTCTGAAACCTTTAACTAGGAGAAATGGGGGAAAAACTTTAATGAAGGTACCTCAAATGGGCTAACTTGTAGAATGTGTCCAAAATCCAGGATCTATGTCTTCTGTGGATTTGAAATTTGACAAATTTTGTAAAATATTTTATGGCTTAATACAAAATGTCATTAAACATTTCATATAGTGAACTCCTGATATTTGACTGCACTATACAGTTCAACATGGGCTACTTCCAAGGTAGATACACCTCTGAATTATCTCTCTAAATGTTTAAGAGCTTTTCCAGGACATTAGGAGCTCTGCCACTGTTGAAGGCATTGGAGAATCTGGAATATCTCTGAAACAATACATAACGAGTCCTGGTTGTTTATTTTTGCTTTATAAATGGGATTCAAATTTTTTTTACTACCAGCTCGCTGGGCATGGCGGGAGTGGTGTGGCTTGGGGGCATGGCAGGGGATGGATACTGCAAAATCCCCATTTCCCCCCGATCAACTGGGACTCGGGAGGCAATAATAGATGGGGGCGGAGCCAGTCAGAGGTGGTATTTACCGGCCCTCTGAACTACTCAACATTTTCGCTACCAGTACTCCAGAACTGGTCAGGACCTGCTCAATACCACCTCTGCTTTATATCCTACACCTGCATACCATGGACAATTTTTAAAGTGAAGGGCATATTTAAATAGGTTGAAAGGCTTTTTCAGATCAAAAGTGGGGCTACAACTACACCACAACTCTTGTTGCTAGGCTCTGTTCCCATAACACTTAACTTGTCCCAACGAGAAAGGAAAAATGTGTTGTAAGAATACCAAAAAAGGGGTTAATTGACCCAATCAACCTTGCCCCACAGGTGAATTTAATAGATCTAGTCATGCACAAAGTTATATTGAAACCACTTCATTAGTTATAGCAATGAAAAAGTGGATCACAGGATGCATCTTGCATATGATTGTTTCAGTTTTAGAGGAAGAATGAGTGAAAAAGCATGTTTTCCCAGGTCACAATTCACTATCAAGATCTGGCAACATAGAACATTCCCAAACATGGATTCATTGCAATAGTCAAGCCATGCCTTCTGCTTCTTCTCTGGCTACAAGAAAAGATGTTAGTGATACATAGACATATAGACATCACATCTATAGACTATGCAAAAGAGACAAGCAACCAGCCCAAAAGAGAAAAATTTTTCCAGCACCTCTCCACCAATCAGCACTCAGATCAGCATAGATTAGTGATGGCAAATCTTTTCGGCATTGAGTGCTCTTCGGGGCTGCAAACACAGAGAAGGAGCCGCCCACGGGGCATGCACACACCAGAAACTGAACCTCCAGTTTCTGGCATGCACATGCATACCAGCCAGCTAGTCTTCCTGGTTACTGGTATGCATGCACGCACAACGATCACCTGGCCAGCGCACATGCTTACACTGGAAAATGGAAGACAAGCTCTTTTAGTTTCTGGCACTGCCACACATACAAAGGCCATCTGATCATCACACGAGGATGTGCACCAGAAAGCCAGAAGAGGAATGAGAAACGTCACACATGCCAGGCGACATGGCTCTGCATGCCACTTTGGGCACACATGCCATAGGTTCGCCATCATGGGCATAGATTAACTTCAAGGTTAACATCAGACCCACAATCAAGTAAGCAATACCCCAATCAAGAAGCTGCCAAAGAGCCATCAGTAAACAGCCCAGCCAACGAATCTCTTAAGACCACCCCCACTCACATAGACAGGCAAGGCATAAGAATATACACTGACAGCAATCAGCACTCCTTACTAGCACAGATGATGTTACTTAGTTGGGGTAATGAAACGTCTGCAAGAAAGCTCAGAGAGCACCAAGGACCTCTCATATTAAATAAGAGTTGAATGTTCTCTGATTTTATTAAATGTGTTGAAATGTTCTTCCTCTTTTTTAATGGGAAGATGCACCTTGCATGTAATATATAGCCGTGATGGCGAACCTATGGCACGCGTTCCACAAGTGGCACGCGGAGCCATTTGTCAGGGCACGTGAGGTGCTGCCCTGTTGGCTGGCCAGCACGCAAATGCGCGCTGGCCAGCTGAATTCACCTTTTTAAAAGCTGTTTTTCGCCTTCCCCAGGCTCCAGAGGCTTTATAGGAGCCTGGGGAGGGCGAAAAGAGCCTCCCCCCCCCCGGAGGCTTCAGGGACCGTCCCTGAAGCCTTGGGAACGCTTAAAACCACCCTCCGAGCAAACCGGAAGTGACTTCCGGGTTGCTCGGAGGGTGGTTTTAAGCATTCCGAAGGCTTCAGGGACCGTCCGAGGCTTCCCTGATGCCTTCGGAGCGCTTAAAACGACCCTCCGAGCAACCCGGAGGGTGGTTTTAAGCGCTACAAAGGCTTCAGGGAAGCCTCTGGACAGTCCCTGAAGCCTCCGGAGGGCCTCCGGGGGGTCGAGGGAGGCTCTTTTCGCCCTCTCCAGGCTCCTATAAAGCCCCTGGAGCCTGGGGAGGGCAAAAAAACATGTAAAAATGGGGGGGGTAGCGCGTTTTGCACGCATGCGCACTGGGGTGGTCACGCGTTGCATTATGGGTGCGGCACGTCCGCACTCGACCCCCCTGCGCTCCCCCCACTTGTGGCACACGAGCCAAAAAAGGTTCGCCATCACTGATATATAGGATAGAATTTGAAGTTTCACTCAGTCGACTCTTTTAAGACCATGATGGTGCCAGTAGTATGGACTTAAACTAAACAGCTCACTTAATTTTTTTACTCGGATGCAAAAGTGTCTCCCTGCAATGAGAAGGCTGATAAAGAGGGGAGAGGTCCCCAATTGCACAGTTACCCACCCACCCACCCACTCTTCCCATAAGCAAAATCATTTAGACCTTGCTGCTCTCCTGGCAAGATTAGCAACAGTCTGTATGTATGTGTATCATAGAGCACAAGCTTGTGATCAAGTTGTAAACAACTGTTCAATTGTCTATCCATTTAATCTGAAATAAATCTCTTTCCCTTATGTTTACTATAGTAAAAAAAATGCACTTAACATTGGAATTTAAACACCGAGCTTGCATTCCCATATTTCAGGGTCAGGAACAGAGGCACAAACAGTTCAATGAGATATGTTTAAGTATTGGATTCAGCTTATCTGTGGTTTTAGGGAAACTGCTGCCCCAACTGTTGTGTTTTTAACAGTTGGCATTGCTGCCACATTTTCGGAATACAAGGCTTGTTAGAACGTCGCGAGAAGCTGGCCAGGACATAACACAACAATGAATTGAGGGGGAGGGTGGGAATCCAAGAATTCTATAGATATAAGAACATTTTCGTGAGAACTTTTAAGCAAGGAAGTACACCATGTCAACTTATAAAACCGGGCAAAGTGGGTCCTTGTCATCACTCCCGTAGCACTGAAACAAAACAAGAAGGCTTTCCCAGTGCCAGCAGTCAAAACAAATGTGTGAAAAATTGCCATGTTATAGGAGGAAAATCTCAAGTGCACCAAAGTTATCCGATCAATATTTGTGTAAGGAAGCATACTGTTGCCTTGATTCCACTCCATTGGACAATAGAAATTCTTGAGCAACTTTACAGCTCCAGCATTCAAAGAAGATATACTCCAAGTCTGGCTCCTTCCATTCTTATGCTGCTGGGGCACAATGCAGTCCTCCTCCTGCATTGTGAAGGCTCACTCTCCATTTCCTTTGGTGCGGTAGGAGCTGGCACAGCTGCTGGAACAAGGGAGACCTTAAACTTTGCAGCTGTGAAATTCCCAAGCTGACAATGGCAGACTGGGATACCCTGTGTTGGGACAGACAATTGTTCCTATAGATTTTTTAAAAAAGAAAACAATAATAATACTCAATATATTGCTTATTTCCTATGTTATTTGTCAGGGCCAATTTTGCCGCATATTGGACACACAGATACAAATACAGGCAGCTGTACCGCTAGCTATCACAATGGGGCAGAAAAATGAAAATATTGTCGAAATAGAATTGGATGGTTCTTTTCCCCTGCAGCCTTTTATTTACCTTTCTCTCCTGGCCTCCCATTTCTTGGTATTCCTCCAACCTTTCAACCCTATTTCTTTCAGTAATTCCAGAACAAGTTTAAAATTGCCAGTAGTCACAGGGGTAGTTTTAAGTGCAGTTACTCAGAAGAAAGTAAGGAAAGACCATTGTTTCAAGCAAGTGCAAATGATATATAATAATAATAATAATAATAATAATAATAATAATAATAATAATAATAATAATAATAATAATAATAATAATAATAATTTATTTCTAAGCCGCACCCTCTCCCGAAGGACTCGGGGCGGCATACAACAAAACACATAGGAACAATACGAAAAATACACAAACAACTAAACGAATACATATACATAGAGGAGGAAGGAAGATGAGTAAAAACAGTTAAAACACAATTTAAAATCCCCTAATAAAATTCCCAAAGTCGCAGAATTAAAAAACCCGTCAGGAGCAGTGTGAACGAACTATGATTGATATAATAGTTGGGTCACTTTTGCACGTTTTCTTTGTTGAATATTCTTAGTAGGTTCTTTGATTGGAATAAAAGTTTTATTTTAATTGTTAATTGTTGCATTATCATACCGTATTTTTCGGAGTATAAGATGCACCAGAGTATAAGACACAGCAAGGTTTTGAAGAGGAAAATTTTTAAAAAAATGTTTTTGCACTCTGCAAACCTCCCAAAAATGGCCCGGGTTTTTTTTTTCAAAAAAAGGGCACCAATAGCCCTTAGGAGGCTTGTAGAGTGCTCCTGGGTGGTGGGGGCAAAAGTGAGCAAAAAACAGCCCCCCCTTTTAAAAGAAAAAACAGCATGGATAGCCTTTAGGAAACTTATAGAGTGCTGCTGGGGAATGGGAGGGGGCAACAAACGGGCCCTTTTTCACTCATTTCTGCCCTCCCTAGCCCCCAGGAGCTCTCTGAAAGCCTTCTAAAAGCTATGCATGGCCATTTTGGTGAAGAGGGCAGAGTTTTGGGAGGCAAAAAATGCTGTATTCAGTGTATAACATGCACCCAGATTTTCAGCCTCTTTTTTGAGGGAAAAAGGTACATCTTATACTCCGAAAAACACAGTAGTTTATTATAACATGGCAATTAACAAGCCTATATATGCTTTTTGATAATTTTATTTCTCAAAAAGCATATATATAGGCTTGCACTGCAGATCTATTCTTCTGGTGCCCCCTTCTTGGCATTATCTCAAGATAATGCAATAGAATTCTGTGTTATTATAGTTGTGAAATTTCTTAGAGTATATCCACTCTGCTAAAAGATAGCACCTAGTCATCCTGGACTAAGGAGAGTTGGGCCTGTTTAGTGCTTGTGTCAGATACTTGCTCTAACGACAGTGGTTTCCACCAAGTTCCTCTGTTCCGGCGGGAACAGAGGGTTAATCCTATTGGTCGAAGGGTCTGACAGCTCCCTATTAAAGGGCTGCTGTCAGACTCAACCTTCACTGGATTGTTCTCACTTCTTGTACTTAATAAAGAGCTGTTGTTACCGTTAAGCCTATGTGTGCCTATCCATTACCCAATCTAACAGCTTGGATAAAAACACACAGGCACACACACACACAGAGAGAGAGACAAATGCACAAATTCTAGGGGCACAAGGCAGGGGTGAAATGCTCTGAAGTCTGCTACTGGTTTGCTTTGCGCATGCATGCCACATGCGTGCTTTGCACACATGCGCACCAGATTAAGAAATCTTTTCTGAGTCTGAAAGGTAAGTAGAACAGCGAGGGGGGGAACAGCTGTACCGCATGATTTAGATTTGTTAGACAGACGGATTTCCTGCTTTCTAGTGAATATAAATCGCATGGCACAGCTGATCATCAGAACTTTTTGTTTTTTAGCATTTTTCATGAACAGGTAGTAAAAAAATGCTTTAAAAGGTTTTTCAAAAGTTCCGGCGATCAGCTGTGCTGCATGATTTCTAGCAAATATAAATTGTGTGGCACAGCTGATTGCCAGACAGCTGATTGTTGAAACTACCAGTTCGCTTGAACAGGTAGTAAACAAATGCTTTAAAAAAGTAAAAAAATGGTGCGACGATCAGCTGTGCAACAATCAGTTGTGTCACGTGATTTCTTTTACTACCGGTTCGGGACAGACAAGCCCTCAGAATTATACATGGGCAGGGAGTTCCTGCTCATCTTAAGTTCAATTTATATAGAAGCTGTAGTTCTTCATCACCAACACAATATTTATTTAAGAAAATTTATATTGCTGCCCAACTCATTCTCAGTGAGTTCAGTATCTTGCAAGTATAAACGCCCAACTAGATGTTCCACAGGGAGGGAGCATCATGGAGAAGGCCCTTACAATATACTTACAATTGTGCTAGTATGGAAAGTGCTGACTGGGTCAGTCTGATATTAACTGAAATTAATATTGGTGGTCTTTAGATAACCAAATAAATGTTGTGTAGGATATCACAACTCTGTGTTGCTGAAAATATTTGACTCCTTCCTGACTGGAGAATTTTGATCAGCCAAAGACTTTTAAATTTAAATTTTAAAATGATAATTATTTTTCCATAAAACACTAAGTGATGAAATAGCAAATGAAAAAATATATGAAAAATTAACCTTATTTTATGTAATTAAAACCACAAATGCTAAAAGCAAAGGGAAATGTTGATCTTTCGGCACTAATGTCATAAGGTCTGTACTCTGTACCGCTTAACAAAGAACATCACTCCCAGGTAACTTTTCTTGAGATATGGTATAATAGTTGGTTTAATTGGTTTAAAGAGCCAAGGTGGTGCAGTGGTTAGAGTGCAGTACTGCAGGCTACTTCAGCTGACTGCTAGCTGCAGTTCGGCAGTTCAAATCTTACCGGCTCAAGGTTGATCCAGCCTTTCATCTTTACAAAGTGGGTAAAATGAGAACCCAGATTGTTGGGGGCAATATGCTAACTATGTAAACTGCTTAGAGGAGGCTGTAAAAGCACTATGAACCGGTATATAAGTCTAAATGCTAATGCTATTAATTAATTATTGCACAGGCTGAAATTTCAATAGACATAATTCTCCCCAAAGCATAAAACAAAACTCTAAATCTGATTAGGATTAACTGATACCAAGCCATACAGTTTGATATTGGCAACTGGTTTAGTGTATAAATCTACCTCTTATGTTTAAAAAGTTGGAGGAGGCTTTCCAAATTCTTCTTTTGATTTTCAAGAGAGCACAAGTCTCTGAGATCAAGGTATAATTAGAATCTATTAATGTGTCTTCTGATTTGACTTTAACCTCAGTTGGATCAAACCAACTCTAATAAACAATTCATAAACAGAATGGAGAATTTCAGAAACTGAAAAGTCAGTTCAATATCTCAGTGAAAAAGAAGCAGTCTTGCATAAGATTACCCTGTAGAAATGCCAGTCGGGGCTCCATGAAAGATAGGTACATTGAATTAAATAACAGGGTTATGTCAGTCCTAATCCCAGCCCAATATTCTGATTTGTGTGGAATGCTGAACATATTACGATGGATTTAGCTCTCATTTTGTAAAACAGGAGATACAGATTCTAAGTCTGAAAAAGAATGGCGTCCAGAATTTTTAAATCAGGGGGAAGGAAATATGTGAATTCTGTCAACATCTAAACATTCATTCTGAAGGATCTCTAAACAAATGGGTTCTAAAATGAGGCGTAGAATAAGTAAATCATTCAGGTTGCATAGGAATTTATTGCAATAGTTTTCGAGGTTGTTAACAGATTTATGAGCTTTTCATGTTGAAAAATTGTCAGTTTGCTAACTTGCAACACTCCCCTTTGGTCTCAATTTATTCTCATCTGTCACATTAGTAATTCCATGAAATTATGTTTTAGTCTGACCCACCATTTTAGCTGGCAAGAGCTACATTTGCAACCGTAGCTCTCTTCCTTACAATGTTTTACTCTCTTTGAAAAATTGTTTAAACAATAGATGTCTCCTTATGGAATTCATATTTTATTCTTGTTCTTCGATTGAATATTATTATTCCAGTCTTTATATAGGCTGCTGGCTTTATCCATCACACTACTTAGGAGCATCTTGTATTTGTCTATTTCTAACTCCCTAAGCTGTTTTTTTATAAAATAATAATTAGAAATTATCTTTGGACTGATCAACATTACTGTGACCAATAGCTCCTTGTTTTTGTAATGGATAAGCAGTTCCAAAAATGGTGCAAAAATGGTTCACACACAAGGTGCCCCAAAGATAGGTGTGCAAGCATCGAACATAATTAACTAGCAGTCAAGACTGCATTGTGTCTGGCATATGTAGATTTCCCTGACTTTGTATGCCATGGGACAATTGAAAGTGGCTTCCTGGCCACATCCACTTCATCATGCCTACCACCACCACAGCTGACCCATCATGGGCATTTATCATTGCTTGGCCCTCTGTCAATATTTTTCCCTGCCACTGGTCACCCGCCACTAGCCCCCTGCCCCCTCTCCCAGGCGATTCACAGAGGGTTAATTTCTTCCCAGCCAACTGGCTGTGTAAGGCAAATATCTGCCTGTCTGGCAGCCAATCAGCTCTTGGGATGAACTGAAAGTTCATAGGAGCCATGGTTTGCCAGATGAATTTCACACACCCACACCCACAAAATTGTAGTTAGCTGGGAATCAGCAGAAGTAGCCTGCAGTACTGCATTCCAACCACTGCACCACCACAGCTCATGAGGAGATGATAGGGACATTCTGTTTTGCAGCCTGTCTCCCTACCTCATTTTTCCACAGAAAAATGCACATAATAGACCCAAGTTCAGATAATTAGCTTGACTGTACTTATAAACATAACACATAACGGAGCCTATTTGGTGTGGTGGTTAAGGTTTTATCCTAGAAACCAGTCACAAGAGACTGATTTCTAGCCCCACTTTAGGCATGAAAAACCGCTGAGGGGACTGATCAGTCACTCTCCCTCAGCCAGCAGTGCAATTCAGCAGGTTCTGGCAGGTTCTGGAGAATCAGTAGTGGAAATTTTGAGTAGTTCGGAGAACCGGCAAATGCCACCTTTGGCTGGCCCCAGAGTGGGGTGGGAATGGAGGTTTTACAATATCCTTTCCCCAGGAGTGGGGAGGGAATGGAGATTTTGCAATATCCTTCCCCTGCCACGCCCACCAAGCCACGCCCACAGAACTGGTAGTAAAAAAAGGAATTTCACCTCTGCCCTCAGCCTAACTCATCTCACAGGTTTGTTGCTGTTAGGAAAATAGGAAGGAGTATGTGATGTGTTTGCCACCTTGAATGGTATATGAAAAAAGGGCAGGATAAAGATCTGAAAACAAAAAACAAGCCATGATTTCAATTTGTGGTTAAACTATGGTCAATGATTAGTAAGTAAGTTATATTACAGCATGGTTTAGTGCAGGGGTGACAAACTCACGTCGTCAAAGTGGCATCACGTGACGTATCGGGACTTTTTTCCTCTTCACTAACCCAGGCATGGGCAGGGCCAGGATGTGTTACATCCGTCCCATGGGCCGGGAGTTTGACAGCTTTGGTTTAATGAATCAGTCACTAAGTATGAGCAAAGCCATCAGGTCCTGGTGTGGGAACAGGTCTTACAGCCTTCTCAGCTACTTTAATGGTTTAGCTGTGAAGTTTTTCCCCTTTTCTTTTCCTACATCGGAGTATCCAATCTTGACAACTTTAAGATTTGTAGACTTCAACTCCCAGAACTGCATTGGAGCCGAAGTCTACAAATCTTAAAGTTGCCAAGGTCAGACAATCCTGCCCTACATCATATGCTCTCTACATGGGGCTTCCCTTGGGACGCGCCCGAAGACTGCAGCTAGTCCAGAACGCAGCCGCGCGGGCAGTCATGGGGAGTACTAGGTACTCCCACGTAACACCGCTCCTGCGCGAGCTGCACTGGCTGCCTGTGGTTTTTCGGGTGCGTTTCAAGGTTTTGACCACCATCTTTAAAGCGCTCCATGGCACAGGACCTAGCTACCTGCGGGATCGCATCCTCCCACACACATCCCTGCGGCCAATTCGCTCTCACAGGGAGGGGCTTCTCCTGGTGCCGTCCACTAGGCAATGCCAACGGGCGACACCAAGGAGTAGGGCCTTCTCTGTGATGGGCCCAACCCTCTGGAATGACCTCCCCCCCGACATTAGAACCACCACCGACTTGCGCTCCTTCCGACAGAAATTGAAGACACACCTGTTCCGATTGGCTGGCCTGGCATAATTATAACGTCTACCTCCTGGCAAACATATTTCCTACTGGTTTTTTAAGGGGATTGCTTTTTAAATCTAATTTTATAGGATATTTGTTGGGGTTTTAAATTATTTACTTAGCAGTACAGTTCTTTAAATCTTTTTATCCTCCTCTTATCTATTTATCTACTTAATAATTTTAATTATTTAATTTTATAGCTATTTATGATGTGTTTTTGATATGGACTGTACACCGCCCCGAGTCCCTTTTGGGAGAGGGGACGGTCTATAAGCGCTTAGTAAATAATAATAATAATAATAATAATAATAATAATAATAATAATAATAATAATAATAATAATAATAATAATATAACAGAGCCGGTTTGATGCAGTAGTTAAGGTATCAGGCTACAAGAAACTGAGAGACTGTGAATTCTAGTCCTACCTTAGGTACAAAGCTAGCTGAGTGACCTTAGGCCAGTCATTTTGCCTCAGCCCCAGGCAAAAAACAATGGCAAACCACTTCCAAAATCTTGCCAAGAAAACTTTAGAGGGACTATAGTAGTTCAGGCACTTGTCAGGAGTCAATACTGACTCAAAGCCACACACACACACCCCTCCCTCCTCCACCCCATATAACAGGAATAAAAATAAAGCCACCTTTTCTACCAGGATGACTAATTTAAGCCTTTTGTCTCCAGAACAGCTTTCATGCATTAGATACCAGAAGCAAATTATTACGTCTCACGCTTTGAAGCTTTGCACTTCAGCCCAAGCAGTGATTCAAAGGTGCTCTTGAAAAGGTAGGTTCCTACCAGTTCAGACGAGTAGATAGTAAGTCTGCCAACCATGCATCCAAACTAGTTCATTTTTTACTACTGCACATGCACATGTAGTGTAAGCATGCCCCTGAGCAAACCAGTAGTAAAAGAATCCAGAACCCACCCCTGTGCTCCTGGGTATGGCACTTCATGCTTGGAAGTTTTATTTTCTGTGTTTTCTAGCTGTTCCATTTTAACATTGCTGTATTGAGTTATTTGACTAATGAAAATGGGGTGGACAGTTTGCTAGCAATGATGTCTTATTAGCGGGAAAGTGGATTGCTTTGAATAGCTGAAAAACCATTTCCAAATTATTGCTATTGAATAGATATGCTGCTGTTCTTGGTACAAATATCAAGCATGTCAATTTCATGTGCCTTTAATGAGCATAATGCTTGAAGAAAATGAAATAGGAGGGAAAAAGCTTTCCTTACAGGGGCAATCTTGCCTATGTTGTCCTCTTACTGGAGAAAGTCTGTGGCCTGCAGGAAAGGATTTCCTTGGATCACTGCCAAGGGCAGTAACTTCCTGGATTATCATTTTCAGTTGATGAAGTCCTTCCTTTAGATATTCCCCAAACCATATTTAGATTAAGCGGTGCCCCAAAAATAGCTTGCTTGCTGATGCAAAATTTTGTGCAAAACTATCGGCTCAGTTGGATCTGTGCAAAATAGAAATGAAGATAAATAAATAGAAGCAGTAACAGAATTCATCCATCACAGAAAAATATAATGTATCTGGGGAAGCAAATACAGCAAAATATAATGTATTAGGGTCTAGTTTAATCTTACATGTGAAGAAGACCCAATGAAAAGTTTATATTAGTGACTGTTATGTTAAGAATTATGGCTGCATCTCTCATACAGTGAAATTTTAAATCTGTCCTTTCTTGACTAAAGCATAATGGCCAAAAGCAAATAAACCACACTTATTATTATGTGTCGTTTTCTTAGCTTGTTTTGAGTTGGTCTTTGCAGCCTAATCCAACTGGTAACTAATCCATAGATGTAAGCAAGGACAATGACAAAGAAAGACAAGCGAACCAGGAATTGACCAAACAAGCCATGATTACCAGTTTGATCAATCAATCTACCACTCAATTAGAATAGAGCTGGAAGGAACCTTTGGGGTCTTCTAGTCCAACCCCTTGCTCAAGCAGGAGACCCTATAATCATTTCTGATAAATAGCTGTCCAATCTCTGCTTAAAAATATTGTTATGGTTTTATAAAAACATTAAATTATTTACATACATAAATATATAAATACATGAAAGCATAAACTTATGATTTGGACCTGTTTTCTGCTTTAGTGACTGTGATGGCGTAACATGTATGAACTAGGGTCACAGAATTGGGCACTGATATCTGAATTGATAAACATGGTTTAGCGATCAGATTCTAAACAGTTTCACAAATCATGACTTCAAATGGTTGGTCAACCAAGATTTGTTGTTAGATGTCTATATGGACACATTTACTCCTGATGATTAATTTGCTTCTAGATGAGCATACATCCTTCAATAGTAATAATGAAAATGGAGTTTACTATAGACAAATACTCCAAATGATACTCTTGATCTGAGCAGGGAAGCAAGGGCAGGCAAACTGTGAAGCGTGAGTAATAATGTCATCACCAAATGCGGTTAAGCATTGTCCTTAATAAGACATATGTATATAATGGAGAAGTTTTTGTGATGTCACTGCACATATTCTTTTTTTTTTTAAAGAAATTTTATTGGTTTTTTTAACATTTATAAGGGAAAAGGTAAATGGAAAGGTATACAAATTTTGGCAGTTGCAAAGTGTGGCAGGCGCCCCCTCCCTCCAAACTCATATTGTACATCTGAGTATAAAACATTAATACATAATCATATATAATCAGCATATTAATTCTATTGGTATTTTCAATCAGCTTATACATTGTAGTGTATAATCCACATATAATTCCATTACTACTTTCGGTCAGTTTATAACAATGTGATTTTCTTATTCATTTTTGTGATCTGAGCTTTCTTGGTATTGCCCCTTCTCCCCCAGCTGGCAGAGCTCCGGCCCCTCCCGTGTCCTGCATATCCGTTGTAGGATCTTCTGTTTTTTCTAGGTGTGTTTTGTTTTTTTCCATAAAGGCCTTTGCCTCTATGGGTGTATTAATTCTAATTCTTGTCTCCTCCCAGAATATCAGCATACCTTCAGGCATCAACCATCTAAACCACACCCCCTTCTGGTATAATTTATTCGCCAATTGCGAATAATTTTTCCTTTTTTCCCTAATTTTCTTGGGGATCTGCTTCAAGATGGTTATTTCCCTATCGTGGTATGTCATTGCCTGCCCCCTTTGCACACCCAGAATTTCGGCTCTTGTGCTTTTTCTAAGAAATTTAATATGGACCTCCCTGGGTACATTGTGTGTTCTGGCATAGGCTGAGTTCACTCTATAAACCAGATCTATCTCCCATTCCATCTGTTGTTTTTCTTTGTGTATGTATTCAGCCAAAATGTTTGTCATAATGTCCCTTATATTTTCCCCATCTGCTTCTATGACATTTTGAAATCTAAGATAAAAGGACATTCTCTCAAATTCTGTTTTCATTTGCTGGGTATCAAGTTCTTTGTTTCCCTTCTGCACAGCTTCTACCCCCCTCTCCCCCCTCCTCCTTCCCCTGGGGCTGAGAGCAAATTGTTCCAAGCCGCTTGTCCAAGGGGGGGAGGAAATCCCCCTCCCTCCAGCCGCGCCTCCAAAGCAATCCGAAAGTAAAAGTTTTAAAGAGCTGAAAAATCCTTCAAGTCAAGAAAGGGAATGAAGGGGGGGAAGCGCCTCACCACACCGCCGCTGCTTCCTTCTATTTTTTCATTCTCCGGTCAGCCTGTTGCGAAGACGCTGTGCGCCGTCCGATACTGCTCCCCGATGCCTAGAGCAAAGCGGGGGGGCCCCACCAGCCGCCGCCGATGCAGGGATCCCCCGCCAAGCCGCTCCTCCGGCAGGACGCCTCTCCGGGGTGTCCTGTGCCCCCCAAGGAGTGGGGAAGCCCACCGGGGAGCCGGAGCGGGCAAAGGACTTGCCCGTCGCTGTCAGCCGCCGGAACCGGAAGTCGTCACTGCACATATTCTCAATTCAGCATTATGAGCTATTATTTTCACATTTTTAAAAATAGAAGTATAGCACTAATTGAATAAATGGAGTCAGTGTGGTTCTGAGATTGGAAAAAAATGGAATGATCAATTGGGTTTGTATTCAATCCTGGAAATTTGCTGGTAATTTTGAACTAGTTACTATCTCTCAACTCAAACAGAGGAGGGAAGAGGGGGTGATATGTAAGCTTTATTGAAGTCTGGAAGAAAGGTGGGACATACAGATAGTCCTCAGCTTATGAGCATTAATTTAATGATAGTTCAAAGGTGCTGTAAAAATGACTTATGACTTGTCCTCAGAGGTATGACTATTGCACCACCCTGTGGTCACATGATTACAATTTGGACATTTCATGTGCTTTTGTCGTGTTTATCACAGCTAGAGTGAGCCTTCCTCATATTAAAAATTAGGTTTGAGATAGTACAGACCTGTTGTTCTCCCTCATAAGAAATGCTTCATCTCCAAAAGGTTGGAGCATAGTTAAGGAGTTATGTGTTAATTTACACCAGGGGTGAAATCCAGCAGGTTCTGGAGAACTGGTAGCAGAAAATTTGAGTAGTTCGGAGAACTGGCAAATTCCACTTCTGTCTGGCCCCAGAGTGGGGTGGGAATGGAGATTTTGCAGTATCCTTCCCCTGCCATGCCCACCAAGCCATGCCCACAGAACCGGTAATAAAAAAAAAAAAAGAATTTCATCACTGATTTACACTTCATATAAAGTTTGTAAGCTTGCCTGTGAACTTTTACACCAAGAGTGCTTATTAAGGAGCATTAATTCAAGTAATTTTGTTTTATTTCACTCTTTATTGTTTAAAGAAATCTGTCATCATCCTGTTCTTGCAGGAGGACAGCAACCTAAGTTACTCTGCACTAATTCAACCACTTTTTATCGAGATGAATTTTCTTAGAATATGTGCACACTGAAAAGCAAGTTCTTCTACAACAGTTTATATGTGTGTGAACATATGTCATAATAAGATTGCAGGCTGAACTTTAGCCTTCCTGTTTTTCCCCTGCACTCCAATAACATTCCGGCAAGTTTAGGCAAAAATCTGGGAAATAGACAACGCAGAACAAAATCTGATGACATGAAAAGTCAGCTAATGACAATCTGTGAACTCCTGTCAGAACTCTTAAAGATCTCTGGGGTCTGAACGGAAATGGGGGCTCAGGAAGGATATAGTTAGCTTTAACTGGCAAAGGGCATTGTCTGTAGTACTTTACCATCTTTGTGACATATTCTTGCTGGAAGATGTTGTGAAGTGATATTATTTCCATCTGTTTTCATTTTATTTCACTTTGATCTTTTGAGCTTCTCAGATGATGTACTTTAGAACTTAGCAATATTCTAATGTCCATGCCAGAAAAATGAAAACAAAACAGATGTACTTATTCAAAATATTCAAATGCATACAGTACATTGAAAGAGTTTGTGTACAAAATCTTTGTCTGCTCAGTCTGTGTAAAAATGGACTGGACAGTTTTCTCTTGACTTTGTGTTTGTGGCATAAATCAGTACTGATGGAGTACACATCACATTTATTGAATTTTCTAGCCTCCAAAGTGTGCCGTCTGGTAAACATGTTTTGCAGGATTTCATTTGCTTTAAAAAAAAAAAAACATGGAAAACATATTTGCTTGAACGCCAAAGCTTTGCAAGTGGTATGTATGTTAATTAATTTTAACAGGTTTGTTAAAGAGTTTATAAGTTTAAAGGACTTTTCCATTAGCACCTCCAATAGTAATTTTGGTATCTGATCAAGAATGATCTGTGGATTTTCTACAGTGTTTCAAATACGTTCAGGAAAAATCTTTGCTTTGCTTAGGTAGATAAAATGTCCAAGATCATGGAGAGTGATGCTTTTTTGTAATTCTAACAAAGGCCATGTAGGTGCAGTGATTGATAAAAGCACTGGGCACATTTTCAAATACACTTGCCCTCCTTCAAATGTTTTAAATTTAAATCATAATTTAATGAAGTGGATGCAGATTAAATTAATTAAACTTCGTGCTCACAGAGGCGCAGATAAATTTAAATTAATTTGATGCCTGCAGGTGCTAATGGTCTGTAACTAGTTCACACAGAATGCTAATTACATTATGGTTAGTTAGTTGGTTGGTTGGTTGGTTGATTGATTTTTGGCTTAGCATGCTGTATAAATTATTATGACTTAATATTGTGCTCAAGCCAAGTAATCATGGTTTAATCAACAAACATTGATTTAAGAATATCAACTTAATATTTTGGGCATTAAACATAGTATTGATAACATAATTAACTTATACAAGTATTCTTAATGACGTTTGGAGTTTAGAAATTATAATTTAAATATTCAAAGGACCAAACACAATGATCTTTTTACTTATAATAATCATTCAGGTTTTCAAAAAGTTACAAAATAGCCCAAAGACAATCTACAGTGAGATTTATTTGAGGAGGCAATCCCCAACTCACTCAAGATAATGTATTTCTCCTTAAGTTGTGTCCTGTAGATTCCACCTATTATTTACAAAGCATTATATTTTGTTCATCATGTTATGTATAAATAAATAAAAATATTCTGTCATAATGATGGGCACTTAGATGCTATAAAATAAAAGATAATTGAATGCAGTTAGTTTTACAATTTTATTCATCAAATTTATAGTTCTCCTACAACAGAGTAACAATATGGGCTAAAATGTATTGTGCATCTGAGATTTGTCTTGATGTAGCTCATTTACTTTAATTTGAGTCTGTTAATGAGGGGAAATGTAATTAACTTGTGACTCAGTAGTATCCCCATAATTCTCCCATCTGTCTGATCAGTCCCGCAAGTACAATATTTCTCTCATGATCTGATTAATTCACATAGTGAATTGGCATGTATTGTAAATTTCAAGCTACAGTTGGTAACTCTCCATAAAACTGGTCAATGCAATGTTTGAAAAACCAGATATTTTTCAAAAAACTAATTTTAGAATGGTAGCAAGCTGTGCTATACACTGCTCAATGTCTAAAGTAAAAAAAATCCTTAGAGAATACTTGATATGGATTCTGACCCATAGACAAGATCAAGGTGTCAAGAGTATTGAGTAACTTGCCCTAAAAACAATGCCCTTCTGAATGTGTTAGTTCCCAGCATCACTATCATTGGCAAGCTTAGGTGCTGGTTATACTCATTGGAGACAATATGGGAACCAGAATGAGAAAGCCTGGAATATACATTAGCCTGAAGACTTTATCAGTTCTGTTACCCATTCAATATCAGAGTCAGTATCTTATCATAAATATGGTAAAATTTGATGGATTCTTCCCCATTTATCTGTGATCCATAAGTGACATTGAAGTTCTTCAGCATGCCTCCCCTCTACCACCCCCAGATTATAATCATTAGATGCCTTTCAACCATTCTCAGTCATGGATGGATGGATGGATGGATGGATGGATGGATGGGTGGGTGGGTGGGTGGGTGGAGGGAGGGAGGGAGGGAGAGAGAGAGAGAGAGAGAGAGAGAGAGAGAGAGAGAGAGAGAGAGAGAGAGAGAGAGAGAGATCTCCATTATGTTGGACTTCATTCTTGGTGCTACAATGAACTCATCAGTGCCCTTTTCTTGACAACTGTATGGAAATGGTTCACCATTGCCTTCTTCCAGGATGATTTTCTGACCTCCAGGTTTTGACTGGGGATTTCCCATCAAAGACCCAAACTTTCTTATTTTTCCGTATGAGACATACTAAGCTAGGTGCTGCCATCTAGCTGGGCAATTTTATAAAATCTGTTGCTAATTTAGGGTGACTCCTGCACAACAGATCTTTCAGCTGAAATGGTCATTTATACAAATAGAAATATGATGCTCTCACTTCGTAAACCTACAGGAGAAAATATGGAATAAATACTTCAAACTCATACTATTAACAATAAATAATCAAAGAGCAACACTGATACTTTACAATGCAAGAGGATCAGATGGAATGTGTAGTTAGATCTGTTGGACTCACATGAACATAAGAAGAAGGACTTTAGGAGGCATTGAATTATTACTTCCAATTTCTCAGCCAACACCAGATTGGGACTACAGTCCAAGATTTATGGTGAAGTACCATGCATAGAATTACAATACATATTTTGCTTAGCTTTAATGTTGCTTTGTTTACTTAAAATTCTATATGATTTCATTACACATATTCACAAATAGGACCCCCTTCTGGTTTTTTTTACAAGCCTAGTTACTAACCATGATTGGGATCAGTGAAAGTCCTCTGTTTCAAGACCATCTTCCAATGTTATAATACAGAAGCAGCCATTGATATTGTTGTAAGATTCGCAGTGAAATGTTGAAAATATTGCCCTGGACCTCAGAACTCTATGTTCCTGAAATATTCAGTGGAATGCTTTAATGATAACATGTCATTCTGATCCACATCTGTTCCTCCATCTGTAAAGAAGGAATAGATGTCCCTGTGTCACAGGGTTGTTGCAAGAATGAAGGAATTAATTACTGCAAAACAGTCAACACACTAAAATTGCTATAAAATTAGTAATATCTTAGTCAAAAATATTCTGTAAGAGTTTTTTACAGGACAGCTGCTGCTTCCACAAAGAAAAAAATAATAATTCTGTTTTGTCAGTTATAGTAAGTTAATTAATCTGTGCACATTAATCATCATACTTATTGGGAGCTTTTTCCTTTGAATTCGCTTTTGCCAACAAATTCCACATGGTACACAAATGTGCAAAGTGAGTAATGAAAAATATACATCCCATTCAGATGGACTAATAAAAAATGACATGCTTAATTAAAACACCCCAATGGGGACAAATTGGCAAGCTGTTGAACTAGCTTCTTTCTCAACTCAGAAAAATAATTGGCTACTAAAACTATAGAGAACATTAAATAACAAAGAATATAATAATATACTAAGCCTGAAATTACTTGGTATAATAATATTGAGCATTTATGTAATCCTGTGGTATTTGGCTAATGGGATTATCAATGCTAGGTCGAGAAGTCTTAACACAAGTTCTGAAGAATTTACTATATTCTATCATTGCTTCTATTTTGAAAAGTAACATACCCATATATGTTACTTGACTTGTTTTCTTGCCTATTCCTTAAAAAACCTAAACCTCAGAAACAGGTTATTCATTATATTTTATTGTGTCTTATGAATCATGGCACTTATCTAAAAAGTCCAGACTTGCAGAAGAAATAGTAACCTCAGTTATTACTACTTTGAGGAAAGAACTTTTTTTAAAAAAAAAACCTAGATTACTTAACGGCAATAATTTGGGGGAGGAGAATCTACTATGGTAATAATCAATATTAATTCATTTATAAAGCCATTAAGCAAGCAGCTTTTTTAAAAAAACCAGACTTGGGGATGGAAGGAATTGGTCATGTGCATCCAGTTTGCCTCTTCCCACAATTATCCTGTTACCAGCATTGAATCATCTCTGAATATAGTTGGTTTCTAATTGTAGAAGAAGAATTTCAGACAGTTCATACACAGAAAAGCTACATGTTATGTTGCAAGATTTTACCAGGATAGGAAATGTACAAACATTGTTTGCAAGTTTAATCTGATAAACTGTGTGATACATAAGATTGGAGATATATTTGTGAGACCTAGTTTCAGTATTAGCATCCCTGTGACAACCTCCTTTGTCAAGGCATTAATGAAGCAATAGCTCTTTCTCTTGGGCTCAAATGGAATCCACAAAGGCAGCAGAAATAAATGTGATGTTTGAGTTTCAGAGCAAGCCCTAAAACCGTGTATGTACCACTACCATCTATCTCCACAAAGAGAACAAGAAAGGATTCATATCATTATTGTGATATGTTATAGCTTTTCTGCAGGATGCTGCAGAGTCCCTCTCTGAGGGAGATGGACAATTTAGAAATAGGAAATGTAAGTATGGTAAGTAAGTAAATAAGTAAGTAAGTAAGTAAGTGTCAGGCTTAAACTAGTACAGATTTCTATGCATACACATTTATCAGGAAAATTGTATCGTTGATACATCTGCATTAATAATGCAGCATACACAATCTCACTCTATTAAGTAGTGTGACAAATCCAATGGCTTTGAAGACAAGAGATGTGTATATGAGCACATTACATAATGAAGGACATGATAAATCCTTAGAAATAATAAACCCAGACATTAGACTATATTTAACACCAAAACAGAATTCAATCTTATCTACTGAGAGGACAACAGATGACTTTTTTGGTGATAAGAAATGGTATTCACAAAGAACAGTTCTCAGAAAGAATTTCAGCTGCTCTACATAGGTTACTATCTCTGTCCAGATTACTATACTTCAATGCTTTCTTTTGAATAGGGAGGAAGAAAAAGGGTGGACATTTTATTATCCCTTTGCTGCAACTTTAGCAGGAAAGAGTTTCTCCATCAAGTCGTATTCCTTTTGTTTATTTGGAGACAAGGCTCTTCTGCTGCGTAATTCTTTTGTTTTCATTGGTGTAATCTCTGATGTGCATAGAAGTCAGACAATATAGATGATGCTGTTTTGAGCACATGGACTTCTTTCTCAAGATATTGTTGTCCCTTCACTGGCCTCTGTCCAGTTTTAGTACTAAAGATTTTCTTTTTTTTTAAAGCAAGGAACAATAGAGACAAATTTAGCAACCGATGGGAAAAAGATTCTTGCACACTGTTCATCTCCACCCTTTGAAGTTACGCCCAGAAGGCTGTTTCCTCTTGGTTTCTCAGAGATCCCCCACTAATGAACAAGGGTCTTGAAACTGGCTGATTGACATTTGGCTAACCTTTCACTATTCCTTACACATCCCAGGAACTTTGCTGAAAGCAAAGTTTATGGTTTGATAATGGGAGTACTTAAAGTTGCAATCATACTCAGTGGCCATTTGTCTTTTGGCTTCCATGAGAGCTGGATTGCTCCCAGCCCTGTAGGCTGTACAGGTTGCAGCTGCCAAATCAGTTTTGTGTTAATAAGTGGGTGGGCCAAAAGTGTTGTATTACTTAGGAGCTGCAATTAGGAAACTCACCAGAGAGCTGGAAGTGAAAGATGTTCTAATGGTAAGACGCTTGGAAAATTCTGGAAAAATACACAATGCAATCTTATGCTGAAGCTCATCTGCTTAACACAGTTGGAAGAGTAATATGCAATTGTACTATTTAAGTACTCAGTAGTGATTTTTAAAATAAATGGATTTTTTTGTGTATTTATTTTAAATATCACTACTCATGAGATCATTTGGGTGCTGGGCATTATAAATACAAAAGTGATACAAATATATCAATATATCAAGTTAGGAGAGTGAGTGTGCAGAGAAGCGTAATGAGAGTGGTATAGCAGAACACGCACAAACCAGCATACAGGGACACCGAATAGTATAAAATATAGTACTTTACTATGTGGAAATATAGAGGTATACAGAGTTCAATTTACAGTCCAAGTCATACACGGTTCAGTCAGTCATCAATGTTCTCAGTTAAGGAATGATCCTTCAAACACAGTCCAGTATCTAATTAAGCAGTTTAGCACTAACAGTAGCAAAAACACAGTACCTCACAATACACCGATCAGCGTCTAACAAACAGAGAGCTAACAGTCATTCTGGCTCCCTCTTATGGCTGCTTGAGGTAACAGCAACCAATCACATTACAGCAGTACTACAGTACTACAATCCTGGTATATATATTGCTGACCCAACTGTTAGCTTACAGTTCTAACAAAGGGTGTTCTAAATAGAATAAATACATACAATACAAGAAGTTCACCTTTCATTGCACACGCATGGGGAATGATTCTTGGAAGGTTTTACTTTGTTTTGGTTTTAGTAGTTTGAATGAACCTCCCATGATTGAAGCGATATATAAATAAGTAAAATGACTCTGTATGCTTTAATTATATATGTAAGAAACAAGAGTATGTAAAAAAATCTTGATTTTAAAAAATCAATCATTTTATCAGTTTGTTTCATACGACATTTATTACAACATACTTTGAACTGGAAAATAATAAAACAACAACAAAGGATAAGTCAGCCCAACCTCACAACTCTTAGTAACAGATGAGAGTTCAAGATTTCAAGCCTCCCTTGTATTGTATGGCTCTTCAGGTAAGTTCAGTGTGGCGAGACACAATACATATGCCGTTTGCTTCAGAGATTAGATTCCTTTTCTGTTTAAGTGAAGTGTTATACAATCTTGAATGGACTCTGTAAGAATTCTTTCTTTTCATTCATTGTAGATTTAAGGTCAAATGTTTTTATGTGTGGTATCCAACATCTTTTTTATTATATTATGTGGTGCAGCCATCCTCTCATCCTTGGGAAAAATGAGACTGAATGTTTTTATCTTTAGTTCTAGATGAACATATTGGAGAATAGCTTTCATTGTTCTAATATCTTCCAGATCTATGGAATAATAGTTCTATAATAGTAACCAGTCATTAGCCATCATGTTTATAGTCTAATATATGTACTGTAGAAGGCACACAACTTGAAATTTGTGATTTCTTCTACAATCATCCTTTCCACGTTTTTTAAAAAATGATAATGTACAGAAATCTAGCACTATTTTCTCTTTTATAATTCATACCAACAAGAAAATTGCACTAGCAGTCTTTATTTTTACCTCTCATAATTATAGAGAAAGGCCACCTCTGTGAGAATTGACCTGGAATCATGGCAAATACATTCTCCATAATTACAAATACAAAGCAGAGTTTATAATAGGACTGTTTATTAAATCCAGCTATATTATTAATTCTGAACAGATGCACCAGATTTTAGGAGCCTACCTCTTCTTATCCATTTGTGCATTGTATGGAATCTGAAAGACTGGGATGCAATGTACAATTCCCATCCAGTTGGCTGGTATATTTTTTTGTAGACCCCAATGATTCCAATGCCATCAAATCTGGTTGCTCTTCTGATTGGATTTTGGCTGATATTTAAACTGCATAATTATAGAAACAATGAAGTCATCCTTTTAAATCTCTGCATTATCCATCCCAAAAGTTTCTATCCTACATGCTTTTGGAGTTTTGCCCTTGACATACCAAGCTATGCCCACCGCTGCAGCTTTTGGACCAAAAGGAATCAATCCTGTAACAGACTGATAGGAAGTATTAAATTTGTAGAAATTTTATATTGTTATTACTTGTATTTTTGCATTTGAAATAATCACTTTGCCTTTATATGGAATGCCAAGGAATGCAGGCAGAGAAGTGACACAAGAGAAGACAAAGTCAGTGGGTGCCCCTCCCACTTCCTTCTCCCAGTGGAAAAGACATTTTCATCATTTCCATATTCAATCTTTCACTAAGTGAAGGGAATGAATAAAATTATTTCCCCAAACCCTCAATCACTTCTAGTTTAGTTTTTTCTATGTACCATGAATTGGTTCCTTAGTTCCTTTTTCTTCTATAGTTCCCTATGGTTACTCACCAGGACTTCATACATGTTTGTATGAGGTATTCTTGTCATATTACAAGTGACAGGAAGTCAAGAACTATTGTTTCCATAGGGCCTCTTGAGATTTTCTGAACTGAGTCAAGAGTCAAATGTCAGGGTGATTGGTTTGTAGATCAGTTTCCTGGCAATGATGGTCAATGATCAGTCTGAGTCAAGAAGGATTTTTGAAGGGAGGAATCTGGATTCCATTTGACAAAGGGAACTACTGTTACACTACAATCCTAAGTATGTTTATTTTAACCTTAAGACATTCCCACAATATTCAATGAAGTGAACTCCCCAGTAAATATGCTTAGGAATGCAGTCTTCATCTCTCTCCACATTCTTTTCCGGACCCCCATCAGATGAACACCCAGACATCTTCCGGAGATAATACATCTTTCAAAAATTAAAGCCACAAAAGATCAACCATATCCAACGAATAAGCTTTTAATGTAAAAGCTGAACATTTTGACATGAAGAAATGGTGGATGGCGGTTTGCAAATATAAAACCATCTGTTATGATCATCATACTGAGAAAATCAAAAAGTTAGGAATTCCTCCATCTGAAGATTCCAATGACACGACTTTGCCTCCTTGATATCTTGAGGTTCTTCTGAGGTGCTTTAATCCTGTTCCAATCATATCCTATTTTGTCACCTATCAACAAATCCTTAAAAATTGTTTGAAAGTCCCCATTCAGAAAGAAGACCTTTATGAACAATTTGGGCAAGGCTCTAATGTGTTTTATCTTCACCTAAAATCAGATTCTTCAACTTGAAGAAACATTACAATATCGTGGACTGTCTTTCTTCAAACTTTTTCCTTCTTAGACTAGAAAATAAAGAGGAAATTACAACAGTGATTCCCCTCCAATCAGAATTTCTATGCTATATTCATAATTCTATGCTATGTTATTCATAATTCTGAATAAAAGAGAAGTAGAATTTGAGTGGAATAAGGCAGCAGACAAAGCGGTTACGGATGGAAGAAGTGTTGGGATTAAATTTTGGAAAGGTTAAGTGGAAGTCAAGCTCAAAGGAATATATCCAAAGAAGATACAATGAAAGCTTTTAGAATTATGATGTTTCTTCTGTTTCATCAAAATTAATCAATCAGATTTGGAAGAAGAAGGAAAAAGAGGGACTAGAGTATCCCAGTTAGAGCACTGTTAGGATTGGACTTTTGTCATCTTTATTTATGCTCATGTTCTCTGTTACGACCTCATGGAGGACAATTATAATTCTCTTTTAATATAAATTCTTACTACAGTCAAAAGACTAGCATACAGAATTCAACAAGACAAACTCAAAGTTAACATTGAGTTAACAGTACTTTAGTTTGATAGATTCACAAAAGATTCTGGCTCCTGCCTAGAAAACACATTAAAAGATATAATTACAAATAATAATTTGCAAAATGAGAACATACTGTAGTTCACTATTTTCATCACACCAAAACCACAAAGTCATTGCCTGACCATACTTTTGAGGGAAGGATATCAAACCAAGCTAGCATAATAATCTTACAATATTTTAGCACTTGTGATATGGAAGAAGGCAGTGAGTTATAAAAATAATTGCAATTTCCTTTCTAGAAAGAAAGGCATATAGGGGCGTGGAATCCAGTCGCTAGCAAGAAACTACAGCTATTTAGTTTCCCTTTTCCCTGCCAGAATAGAATTAATTATTTGTGGATGATCAAGGTAAGAAATTAAACTAATGAAGAAAGAAGATTTTGTCACTTCTAGATGAGAGAAAACCATCAAGTTAACATAAACCACATGTCCCCAAGACGGTCTTGAAAATGCCCGGAATTCATTGTTTTAGGGAGCCTAAAATACAATTCTCTGCAGGGGGTCTAGACCTATTAGATTGGTCTCACACACACCTACCTCCGATTAATGGACCCAGATGGTTTGCAGAAGGCTGGAGGCTATTCCCTCTGGACTGCTGCCCAGTCAGCCTGTAAGCCTTGGTTGCCCCTTTGAATAAGAGGTGGCTGAGGCTTTGGATTGAATTGCAATTATGCAACCTCTCCTTTTTCATGGATCTGTTACTTCCTGTGGATAACTTAAAGCAAATGAAACACAAGAAAATACACCTAGAGCTTTACTGGTGTTCAACAAGAGATGGAATTGACTGAACACAGGTTAGAGCTGCTATTAAGGCCTACCTTGTAGTAACATGATGAAGTATCAATACTTTTTCACCCTTAGCAACTTTCTGTAGATAATCATCCCATGGTCCTATTTTGGGTGACACCTGTCATCTTGGGTAGAGGAAGAGCTTTGGCTTGGGGAATCAGGGGCATGCAGAAAAATGTGTTCAACAACTGTCAGACAAAGTTACTTAAATATACTCACAGCAGTGACATGCGGTGAGGTTTATAGCTGGTGAGGCAGCAATTTTTTTAGACTTGTGGACTTCAACTCCCAGAATTCCACAGTCAGGCATGCTCGGTTGCGACCTGCCGCCCTCCACCCTGGGATTCGGCCACGGCACCGCCTGCCAGAGCTGCAGGGAATCCGGGGCGCGCTTGTTGGGCGAGGGCAGTGCAGATGGGGAGCGGACGGAGTGGAGGAAGCACCCGAAAGAACAAAGGGAACCTCTGCCACCGCCTGGGCAATCTGGCCGGCCTCTCTCGCGGCAGCTCTCTGGTGCCGAGCTTGGGAGTCCCTGGAGGAGCTGGCGGGGGCTGCAAGCACCGCAGGCTGGACTGGAACCTCGAGTCTAGGGCAGCGAGTCATTCGATAGGAAACTTGCCTCTTGGAAGGAATGACTCGGCTTGGCTCCTGCTTTGTCTCTCCTGCCTCTTCGCTTCTCTGTTCGGTCGTTGGGCGGCAGATCGAAAGTGGGAGCCAAGCTGGGTCATTGCTCCCCAAAAGGCAAGTTTCCCATCGAATGACTCGCTGCCCTGATGATGAGAGGTTAGGCTGTGCCTCACTTGCCTCACCTGACTGCACGTCACTGACTCACAGGTAGGATTCTGACCTTATTGCAGGAGAGATCCCTGGGGAAGCGTCTAGCCCAATGGGAATTGTTTGAATCTGTTGGGCCTGAGGAAAGGGATAGTTGTCATTAGAACTGTGAGTTTAGTCAATTAATCTTTAGTTCCATGCCTTCCCTGGCTTGTTAAATTGGCCCAGGGGAATGTCATGTGAGTGGGTCCTAGTGGGAGTGAGCAGAGGTGGTATTCAGCAGGTTCTGACCAGTTCTGGAGAACCGGTATTGGAAATTTTGAGGGGTTTGGAGAACCAGTAAATACCACCTCTCACTGGCCTCGCCCCCATCTGTTCTCTGCCTCCCGAGTCCCAGTTGATTGGGAGGAAATGGGGATTTTGCAGTAACCTTCCCCTGGAGTGGGGTGGGAATGGAGATTTTATTTTTATTTTTTTAATAAAGTTTTATCACAACTTTTCTTCTCCCTCCCCATGATACATACTTTATGGACAGAGTGTTGACCGGTTCACACTTTATACATTTCATATATAATCATAATTTCATTACTATACCAACTTCAATTATATTATTCTCTTTACATATTTATTTATCTTTTCTTATTCAATTTTTATACATAGTTAACATCACTATATGCCCTATATTTCTTTTTTTAATTTTTTTCCAGATGTTTACCCTATTTCTTCTTCTGAAAAAAATATCTCACAAATTCCCCTGGGAATGGAGATTTTACAGTATCCTTCCCCTGCCACACCCATGAAGCCATGCCCACGAAGCCATGCCACATCCACCAAGCCATGCCCACAGAACTGGTAGTAAAAAAACTTTTGAATCCTACCACTGAGTAAGAGGATTATTCCTTTACCTCTTAGAAGCCATGGTTTTTCCCCTCAAGAAGCCATCACTAGATCCCACTATACTGGACAATTTTCATCCTGTATCTAACCTTGCTTTTCAAGGAAGCTGGTTGTGCTACAACTTCAGAGGACCTTGGATAAAGTAGATTATCTGGATTATTTTCAGTCAAGATTCAGACCTGAGTATGGGATGGAAATGGCATTGGCTGAGCTTTTGGATTATCTTTGGTGAGGGCAGGATGGGGGTTGTACATTCATTCTTACCCTATTTGACTTTCTGCAGCTTTAAGTGCCACCAGCTATGGTATTCTTCTGGATGGATTTAGAGGCATGGGGGTGGGCAGTACAGTCTTGTGCAAGTTCGTCTCCTTTCTCTAGGTTTATTCCAGTCAGTGGTGATTGAGTAGAGGAGATCCTGCCATTGGCACCTACTGTGCATGGTGCCACAGTGTTTAGTGCTCTCACTGCTCCTATTCAACATCAGCGTGAGGCCGCTGGGAGAGCTCATCCAACACCACAGATTGAGGTATCATCAATTATGCTGATGATACCAATTATACATCTCTGCCCCAGGCAAAATAAGCAGTGCTATGGATGTCTTATTCCAGTGCCTGTTGCTGTGAAGGACTGGATGGGGAACAACAGGCTTCAGCTGAATCCTGAAAAAATCTAGTGGCTTTGGATTTCGGGGTCTGCTAATTCTAGGACTAAGCTATCTTTGATGCTGGATGGGGTTGCACCAGTGGTGGATTCCAGATTCCGGCATCCACCACATGAATGCACACAGCACTTGCATGCATCCTTACCTCTTGCAGCACCTCAGTGAGCCTCTGTGACCCTCCAACTGCTTGGCGGAGCATCACACAGGTGCCATGTGCTCCATACGTGTGCATGAAAGCGCTGAAAAGCTCAAATACAGATAAGGAGCTCAGGCGTGCGGGGTTGACACTCCGGAGCTCTATACTGGAACGGTACCTGGTGCTCCGGAGAGGCACCGGTACGCAGGTACCAGGGTGTACAGCCTGCAACTCACCACTGGGTTGCACTGCCTCCAAAGGTAACTTGGGTGTCTTCCTGGACTCATGATTCCTGCCCAAGTGGTAGGCACGGCTAGGAAGGCTTTGCACAAGTTCATATTGTGTACCAGTTGCATATGGGACTCAGGGGTGGGTTCCGGCAGGCACTACTGCCTGTTCACTCATGTGCATGCTTCACGCACATGCCTGCTTGATGCGCACTGTGTGTGCATGCACAATGCAATTAAAATTGCTCTGTGCATGTGCAGAACTGAAAAGCAAGATGGTGGTGCCAGTGACCCAGGCCACCAAACCAGTACCAGTTCGGCCAAACCAGGCTGAACCAGTAAGAACCCACCACTGATGGGACTCCTCTTGAGTAACTGGAAACAGTACAAAATGAAGTGGATGCTTCTAGAACAGCATTTAATTCATTTAAAGGTCTACATGGCATGGAGTTATTTTTTTAAAGGATTGCCTTTCTCTAATTTTATTCATATATCCCATTACATTTGACAGAAATGGCATGATATGGATTCTGTCTGCCAGAAACCTACATTTGGCAGGTCCCAGGAAGTAGGCTTCTCTGCTTTGATGCCTGCCTTATAAAACATCCTCCCTTTCTCCCATTTATTTCCTGAAAACCTGGTTATCTCATCAGGTTAGGGATACTAGTGAGGTGCTGAGGTGTTGTTGTTAACATCTGCTGTTCTCCCTTAAACTTTGTGGTTTTTATTTATTTTTAAATAATAAAAGTTTTTATATATTAGCTGTTTTATAGTTTTGTTGCATGCTTCCTAGAATCACTTTACATGAGTTGGGCAACCATGAAAATTTCACAAACAAATAAACAAAGAAAAAAGAACAGCTACATTACCTGTGAAATTTTGTGCCAAGTAAGCCAATTCCAGAATAAGGGGGAAAATGTCTGGAAACCAATATTTATAGCTGAGGCTGATGTGAAGCCTGACAATTGGAAAAAATATTTTTCAAATGACTTGAGGAGGCCATCTGCATTTTTCAGTCATATGAAGAGAAGCAGACTATGCCATTCGCATCAGGGGTGAAATTCAGCAGGTTCTGACAGGTTCTGGAGAACCGGTAGCGGAAATTTTGAGTAGTTCAGAAAACTGGCATATACCACCTCTGGCTGGCCCCAGAGTGGGGTGGAAATGGAGATTTTGCAGTATCCTTCCCCTGCCACGCAGACCAAGCCATGCACACATAACCCGTAGTAAAAAAAAAAAAAATTGAATTTCACCACTGATTTGCACTGATGGGTAATTCTATGATTTCGCCAGAGGCACACAAGTGAAACACATCATACTGTACCTTTCTTACCATAAGCTCTTACTAAACAATAAAAGAATATATTTGTTTGTTTTGTTTTGTTTTTATTGGATTTATATGCCGCCCTTCTCCCAAAGGACTCAG
Source organism: Natrix helvetica (assembly GCF_964273705.1). Lineage (NCBI taxonomy): Eukaryota > Metazoa > Chordata > Lepidosauria > Squamata > Natricidae > Natrix > Natrix helvetica. The sequence goes on from NC_138549.1 coordinate 28,857,710, forward strand.
GGCGGTGTACAACATTAAAAAAACACACATCCCGAAGAGTTAAAAAGAAATTAAATATATATCCAAAAAAAAACACCAAATCGAATTTATAGAACAATACATTTAAAAAATAAGTTAAAATTAACAGGCCAGGCCGGCTTGCTGGAAAAGCCAACTTTTTAGGGCGCGTCGGAAGGACCAGAGGTCAGGGATTATGCGAATAGACAATTCATTTGGTTCCATTTAACTGTTCTGTGGAAATTTAGCCCTTCTCTATCATTTCCAGCATGCTTTAACCAGGACAGCTTATACTGTCACATAAACAACTGTTGAAGCTCCTTTTGGACTCAATCTCTTCAACTGACAGATGGGAGATTGCCTTTGACTACAAACATTTGGTATGCAGAGCAATTAACTTCCCATTTTCCTCTTCCTGGAGTGTTCTTTTTCTCCACACGGGGCATAATATTACATTTTGATTTGGAAAACTCTTTCAATTTTGGGTTGTCCTTAAGTGTCAACAAACATTGGATGCAAAGAAAAAGGTGGTTTCCTCCTTTCAAACCGGTTGGGATTTAGAAAGAGCAACAATTGAAAGATAGATGATAAGCCTTTTTGGGTTGTTTGTTTTAGTTTGCTTTAAAGAGAACACCAGGGGGATCAGTGGATAAAGAGGGAGGTAAGAGGATTTAATGAGGGACTGTATGTTGGAAGTTTAATTTGGGTGCCAGTTTATTATAGATATTGTTTTAATTGTTGATTGGGAACAATCCAGAGTTAGCTATAAGATTTATTTCAATAAATGAATTATATCAACAGTAAGAGTATATTTGGGGGGCAGAAGGAAAGTTTTTTGCTCTATGCAGCAGATCAAAGGTGCAAGCATGCTTATATTTAAACTCATCTTGAAAAGCTTCTGGATAGGCAAAATTTTATCAGATACCAACACATATTGTCAATCTGGTTATTTCAGAATCAGTATAGAGATGAGAGGCACCTTGGAGGTATTCTAGTCCAACCTGCTACTGAAGCAGGAGACTCTATACAATTTCAGACAGTGTGGCTGTCCATTCCTTTCTTTAAAACTTCCAGTGATGAAGCACTGACAACTTCTGAAAGCAAGCTGTTTCACTGGTTAATTGTTCTCACTGTTATGAAGTTTCTCCTTAACTCCAGGTTGCTTCTTTCCTTGATTAGTTTCCATCCATTGTTTCTTGCCTTACCTTCTGGTCCTTTGGAAAATAAGTTGACTTCCCCCCCCCCTCTTTTTTGTGGTGGCCTGGAATACTGATATTATGTCAGCCATAGTCCTTCTTTTCTCTAGCTTGGCCATACCCAATTCCTGCAACCATTCTTCATATGTTTTTTTTTCTCTTCCAGGCCTTTAATCATCTTACTTGTTCTTCTTTGCACTTTTTCCAAAGTCTCAACATCTTTTTTGTAAAGTAGTACCAAAACTGGATGCAGTATTCCAGGTGGGATCTTACTAAGGATTTATAAAGGGGTACTAATTTGGCTTATACTATTTCCATACATGTGCTCATTAATTTTTCCACTGTTATTTTCTTGAATCTCAAACCAGACAGATAGTAAAGATTTTCTGCAGCTTTCCCAAGGGCAGAAAAGTGGCTGCTTTTGCTTTTGTCTTTATAGTAGTAGTAGTGTGAATCTTTATAGTAGTGTGAATAACCACAGAGCAAGATGGATGTGGGACCTGTTGGCAGAGCAGAAGAGCAAGTGAAACTTTGATTCCCCATGCTTTCCTGGGATGCAAAAGATCCTTCAGACTGTGTGAGATATTTCTCTCCCCTCTAACGGGTAGAAGTCCATCCTGTACTATCAGAAATCTCAGTGGAGGTGTGGGAATCTGTAAAAGAAGAATGTTTCAGCAATTAAGGTAATTTTATTTCTAAGGAAAGAGGGTGGGGGCCTAGATAAATACCTGGGAATTTGGAAACACAGTTTTGAGAAAGTGAAAACAAAAATAGTAGACTCCATGCCAAAACATAATCTGTAGTTCAAATGATTGCCTGTTTTCCATTGCCTAGAAACATAATATTTTAGGATGTGTCCTTTAAGTTCTAGTTGGCCCAAAAAGAAACAGATTAAAGGGTTTTTTTTAAAAATAAAATCCTGTAGCCAAGATGCAGTTTCAGTGCAGTCATGAGTACAACTTAGTTCAAAAACACTGGCAAGCAAAATTCTCTTATTTTATTGATTTATACATGTAGATTCTTTTTTGTCACAGAGTTCCTACAGCCCTTCCCTTCTGTTCTCCAAGATATCACCTTAGTAGAAGGCCTGTAAACACCAAGAGAAGGCAATGCTCACCCTTTATTATCAGAGTATCTCATTTTTCGCATTGGATGACCACCCACCCAAAAGGTCAATAGAAAAGTTACTTAGCATAAGCTTCTCCAACTTGATGTATTTCAAAGTATTTCGATAAGGAATGCTGGAAGTTGCATTGTCATTAGTAGACTACTAGCTTGGAAAAGCTGCCTTACACATCCCATTTGTGTTAACTATTTTCTACCATTATGGCCATAAATAATCATCTCCATAAAATATGATCACCAATTTCCTTATTCAAATAGAATCCAGTTCTCAAAAAAATCTCCATTATTTTTTCCTCCTGACAAATTCAGCATGCATTTATTACATTACATCCTTCAGTATTTTATTATTTTCATAATTTCTTACACACACACACATTTTTTGTTCCTTGCTCTAGCTTGGAGTGGATTCTTTTATGTTTTACAACATAAAAGCTTAATAAACATCCTGTAATTTACTTCTTTTTGACATCAATAACTAACTGATGACAACTGGTTATTATTCTGTGCAATTTTAAGTGTGTTCCCTATAAAACTTTAAGGAAAAACAAGGTAACTTTTCTGTCCAAGTTTTCTTATTAGAGCAACTTTTTCTTATTTGCTACATCATTTCTCCAAAGCTCTCTAAATATCAACAATTTGGTACATACCACTACTACCTTTTCCCCACATACACAGTGATGGGTTACAATGCTTATATCCACAACAAAATCAGGGCCTAAAAAAGAAATCTCACTTGATTACAACTCAGTTCTGGTGACTTCCTAAATGAAGTTGTGCAGTTTTCTTGGCACTGGATATGTGTCACGACATCATTGATCATTATCTTAAATCAGCGGCTACTTTAAAAGCAAAGCTCAAGGCCTCTGTTGTAAGTTATTGTTTCCCATGACCCTACTTTTATTATTTTTGGCTTAACCAGCCTTCTTTGCTATTTTAGTAAGGTTAACCTATGCTGTTCACTAAATACTTTGCCACCAAATAGAATTTAAGCTAACTCCAAGATCTTACAACACCATAATAATAATAATAATAATAATAATAATAATAAATTTAAATTTATTAGCCGCTCCCTTTCCAGACAGGACTCGGGGCGGCGTACAGTGGAGCATATAAAACATATACAACACATAAACATACATATATACAGGACATACATACACGGAGGAGGTAACAAATTACATCACATTGGACAATTAAAAGTCACCATTAAAAATACCCCAATTGTAAAACACAATTTAAAATTTAAGGTTTTTAAAATTTAAAAGAACTGTCAGGAGGAGTAAGAAAAGTTTCTCTTCAGGAGGTTTCTCTTCCAGCATAAAAAGCAAATCTACTTTTTCTTATTATTAATGCAAGAGATGGATAGAAGTTCTGTTGTGGAATCATGAAGGCATTGTGTACATTCTATCTATTATCTTTTTTTATTTTTTTAAACAAATAATGCAAACAGTGCATATACAACTGATTACAAAAAAAGAAAGACAAAAGTAAAATGAGGAAAAACATATATTACAGTGCACCTGCACCCCCCACCCCCTGGAGACCTTCTCCTCTCTTATATTTTTTAGGTCTACAATATATTCCAATTGTGCCCTTATACCCTCCAAAACAACATATATTCTTGAGTAGGTTTGTTCCCTTTGCCTTCCACCAACACTGATTTTATAAAATCTACCCCATATTTCATTATAATTACGTTATATATTTTAATCATCCCTTTAAGTTTAAATTCTGTTGTTAATTTATCATTTGTTGCCATACTCCAATTTTCATTATATCACTCATTTCTTTGAATGTCCCAATTTTGTCCACAATATTTCATCTATCTATTATCTGTCTGTCTGTCAATCATCTATCGATCATCTATCTATCTATCTATCTATCTATCTATCTATCTATCTATCTATCTATCTATCTATCTATCTATCTATCATCTATCTATTTATCTATCTATCTATCTATCTAACTATCTATCTATCTATCTATCTATCTATCTATCTATCTATCTATCTATCTATCTATCATCCACCCATCCACCCATCCACCCAGCCAGCTAGCCAGCCAGCCAGCCTGCCTGCAAGCATGCTAGCTAGCTAGCTAGAGTTTGTTATTGGCCAATATTGATTGGACACACAAGGAATTTGTCTCCGGTGCATAAGCTCTCAGTGAACATACAAGGAATACATGATAAATCATTATCATAATCATTGTAAAAGTACATTCATCATAAGACACAATACTTAGTGATAGTCATATAATACTAAATAAGCAATCAACATAAATCTATCATCTATCTATCTATCTATCTATCTATCTATCTATCTATCTATCTATCTATCTATCATCTATCTCACTAGGGCTGTGCAAAGCATTCAAAAATAACACATTATTACAAACCATCTCTTTGAACTTTAAAGTTGTCCCATTAGCCACAAGGCTGACTCATATAGCTACTTAGTTTTGTTTTGTTGCTGGTCTGTGTGGGCAACCTGTAGATAGTTCTATTATGAACATGAAATGTCAAATCATTGAATACACTTATATCATCTTTGTGGGCAATGGAGGCCACCCAAACATGGTTTTTATTTTTCATTTCAGGAGTCTGGGTTTTGAATCATTCCTTTTCTTCCCTGTGATATTAAATGGAACATTGCAGCATTCTTTGATAGCATCAAAGAAACAGTCAGAAATGCTTCCTGAATACACGGGTGGAACAAAAGGAGAAATAGTACACTAATCTCATAGCAAGACTTCTTCTTTTGAATATTCCTAGTAGACCGGAGTTAATTAAGTGGATAAATATATTCAGAACAAATAGATATTACAGAGCATGTCTCTTTTTATTTTTTTCTTCACAAAACATTGAACCACACACAAATACTTGGCTAAAATATTCCAGGACATTCAACTCCAAATTATCACATCTGGATGGAATAATCATCCAAAGTGCTAATCTTTTAACCTACACTTGTATGGTGTTTGCTTTGAAAATATGAAGCTTTAGTTTATATAATGCATTCTAATGTCATATCTATTATTTAAATCACCTCCAGTGATTTTCATAGTCTCAAGCCATTAAAGGAAAATAAGCAAATGAATCTATGTTTCTGTCCCAGTGCACTAAGAACTCAAAAGTATAACAAAACATAGGGCTTTGCAAACCTGGCAATATAACTGCTGAACCAAACAGCATTGTGAGATCAGCCGTATGCATAGTAATTCCCAGGTTTATATTGGCCAAGATCTTTGGAATGAAGGGTCAGAATCAGAATGCAGAGGATAACTCAGGAGGGAAGAGCAAAGAGTGCTTAAATATCTGTTGATTCTTTCCACAAATGCCCCAGAGTTTTATTTTCTGCTAATCTAGGTTGAATTCGTGTTTGAGAGCTTAGTTGAAGGAATGCCTTGGATATCCTTCTTAAATGATCTGGACCATTTGCAAGGCAAAACTGATGGTGAATTGATTGATGGTACAGCATTCTTCTGTGTCACTTGCACTGCACGTTAAGTGGTATGAACGAGGCAATCAACAGTAAACTCACTCAGTGGAACAAGGCTTGAAAGAAAATGTTTCCCATTTACTGGTCTTCTCAGTATCATCCTGATTCAGAGAACCATCAACTGGGTCCTTAGAGGGGGGGGGGGCTTTGCTGTTTATCTTCTATTGCATCTTATTACCCATGACCTCACATGTCTCCCCTCCCCTGCTCTTTTTTTCAGTTCTACCATCATTTATCTCCATAGCTGGAGTTTTGTTTTGTTTTTCATCAAATCTAAGTGGTAGGAATTTAAGAAATAATAGCTATCTTTGGAAACAGAGCTATAGAGTAAAAGGGGCCAATGACAACACTAAAATGACAATGGATCAGGCTGATGCCTGAAAGAGTGCAGAGAAGAGCAACAAAGATGATTAGGGGACTGGAGACTAAAACATAGGAAGAACGGTTGCAGGAACTGGGTATGTCTAGTTTAATAGAAAGAAGGACTAGGGGAGACATGATAGCATTGTTCCAATATCTCAGGGGTTGCTACAAAGAAGAGGGAGTCAAACTATTTTCCAAGGCACCTGAGGGTAGAACAAGAAGCAATGGGTGGAAACTGATCAAGGAGAGAAGCACCTTAGAACTGAGGAGAAATTTCCTGACAGTTAGAACAATTAATCAGTGGAACAGCTTGCCTCCAGAAGTTGTGAATGCCCCAACACTGGAAGTCTTTAATAAGATGTTGGATAGCCATTTGTCTCGAACAGTATAGGGTGTCCTGCCTAGGCAGGGGGTTGGACTAGAAGACCTCCAAGGTCCCTTCCAACTCTACTATTTAATTGTATTGTAGTGTATTGATACCAGTTTCAATGGCCTTACTATGAAACCCTCCAAAAGATAGTTCCTGCTTGTTCAATCATTCAATACTTAGGTATCAGAAAGCTTTTTCTAAACTTCAACTTAAAACAGCTTGGCCTCAATCAGTATTTTGAAAGGGAGACAATTTGTAACCAGATGACGAATACTACATTTCAAGCTACTGCTATTGTCATTCCCCCCTCTCTCTTTGTGCCTGCCTGCCTGCCTGCCTGCCTGCCTGCCTGCCTGCCTGCCTGCCTGCCTGCCTGCCTGCCTATCTATCTATCTATCTATCTATCTATCTATCTATCTATCTATCTATCTATCTATCTATCTATCTATCTATCATCTATCTATCTATCATCTATCTAACTATCATCTATCTATCATCTATCATCTATCTATCTATCATCTATCCATCTAACTATCATCTATCTATCAATATTGTTGTTCAATCACTAAGTTGTGGCTGACTCTTTGCAACTACAAGACTATAGCATGCCAGACCCCACCCCTGTCCTCCACTGTCTTCAGGAGTTTCTCAAACTCATTTTCATTGCATTGAAGACACTATCTATCCATTTCATCCACTGCTGTCCCCTTCTCTTTTTGTCTTCAATCTTCCCCAATATCAGTTTTTTCCCCCCAATGAGTTCTTTCCTCACATTAGGTGGCCAAACTGTTTGGCTTGTGCTTCACTATTTGTCCTTCTAAAGAACAATCAGGGTGTTGTGGCCTGTCGGGCCATTGGTGTCTCCAGCAGCCAAATCAGATGAGGCAGAGGCGTGGGAGTCAGGGTCACCATCAAGCCAACCTGAGAGCTCCAAAGGGGAAGAAGGAATGGAGCTGGCAGAGAGACAGAGACAGAGACAGAGACGGAACCTGAGCTGACTGTCAGCCCTCAGATGGAAAGTCAACAGGCCCCATGTCTGAAGGGTGTTGATGAGGAAGAGGAGGAACAGCTGGGTCCAGTATCTGACGTGCAGATTCGCAGAAGGCAGAGGAGAGCAGTGGAAATCTATGGCCAATCCTGGGGAAGGAAGAACCAATGCTGCTAGCGAAGCCCCACCTTAACTCTAGGGATAAAAGGCACGGAGTGGAGATGAATAGATGTGGCACACAACTATTCATCTAGAAGAATGGACTTGTTAGCTTGTGCTGAGAGAAAAACTTTTTGCTGGGGCTGCTGGCTCTTCTAATAAAGGAATCTTTGGATTAACTTATGACTCTTGTGTTTGGGAAGCTGGGTCAGAACACAGGGTTTCTTTCTATTAGGATTGACTGATTTGATTTCCTTGCAGTTCAAAAGACTCTCAGGAGTCTTCTCCAACACCACAATTTGAAAGCATCAATTCTTCAGTGCTCAACCTTCCTTAGGGTTTAACTCTCATACCTATATATTACAACTGTGAATCTGTCTACTCTATCTATCTATCTATCTATCTATCTATCTATCTATCTATCTATCTATCTATCTATCTATCTATCTATCATCTATCATCTATCATCTATCTATCATCTATCTATCTATCTATCATCTATCTATCTATCTATCATCTGTCTGTCCGTTCATCCATCCATCCATCCATCCATCCATCCATCTACTCCTTTTTAGGCTCAAGTCCAAAAAAATGTCTGGTCCTCTGGACTCACTAGAACCGTGATGGCAAACCTATGGCATGCATGCCACAGGTGGCAAGCAGATCCCTCTCTGCAGACATGCCAGCCATCACCCCAGCCCAGCTCCACCGTACATGTGTGTGAGCCTCCTGCCAGCCAGCTCTGCCATGCATTCACAGGAGATGGGGTGCATGCATGGGGGGCGGGTTGCAGGGGGGTCATGCATGCATTGAATTATGGGTGCGGGTGCATGCACTTTCAGCATGCAATGAAAAAAAGGTTAGCCATCCCCACACTAGAATAAGAGTAATGTAGTAACCATTCAAATCTCTGGGGAGATGGTGTTTTAGTGGATAAGCACTGCAACATGCTTTTAGGTCTCCTATCAAACAGCACTGCTTCAGTGATGAGACTCAGAGCATGCTGACTCTGTTATAATAGAAAGGATTGGCAGAAACTATGAGGAACAGGAAATACCTTAGATAACCCTATGCCGTGTAGGGTGTTATAAATTATAAAGCCACCACCACCAGTGCAGCTTAAATACAAAAGTAGCATTTGACCAAGCAAACTTTACTTGGCATGATCATATGATGGACAGTGATAGCAACAACAGTAAACTTTAATATGGTAACTGACCAATTCAAAAGTAAAACTAGCAAGGCAGTAACAGGTGTAAATAAAATAGATCCAAGTGGCCTGATAATCTGACTAGATGGAAAAATTCTGGATGAGTTGCAGCTTCTGAATGGTTTTCAAGGGCCTTTGCAATAGTCCTCATGCAGGCATGAATGATCGTGTGGAAGACCTTCCATCTTGCTTGCTGGCTGACTTTGTTCTTAAGCCAAACCCGTTTCACAGAATTGTTCAGAATTAAAAATTGGTTGTATCATATATTGTATGTGGCTTATAAGGATTCTGAAGAAAACATCTACTAATGTATTAAAAATAAATCACAGCTGCTAGATTAAAATGATTAAAAGTGTATCATTGTCAACTTCAAGGACGATTGAGAAACTATTATGTACACTGTATATATTTAATTAGTCCATGATTCATTTAACAAGACTTCAGGGTAGGCAGCTTAAACATACATTTTAATGACATTAGTTGGCAAGTAACTTGCAAAATTAATATTTTCAAACATCTTAAGAACAATTCTAATAAGGGATACCAGTGGTGGTATGCAGTAAGTGATGGTAAAACATTTAGTTTTGTACAAAAATGAAAGCCAAGTATAATTATATACTTATAATTATATACATAAGGCCACACGTGGAATAATACATTCAGTTTTGGTCTCCACAATGTAGAAAAGATGTGGAGACTCTAGAAAGAGTGCAGAGAAGAGCAACAAAGATGATTAGGGGACTGGAGAGTAAAACATATGAAGAACGGTTGCAGGAACTGGGTATGTCTAGTTTAAGAGAAAGAAGGACAAGGGGAGACATGATAGCATTGTTCCAATATCTCAGGGGTTGCCACAAAGAAGAGAGAGTCAAACTATTCTCCTGGGCACTTGAGAGTAGAACAAGAAGCCATGGGTAGAAACTGATCAAGGAGAGAAGCAATTTAGAACTGAAGAGAAATTTCCTGACAGTTAGAACAATTAATCAGTGGAACAGCTTGCCTCCAGAAGTTGTGAATGCCCCAACACTGGAAGTCTTTAAGAAGATGTTGGACAGTCATTTGTCTGAAACGGTATAGGGTTTTCTGCCTAGGCAGGGAGTTGAACTAGAAGACCTCCAAGGTCCCTTCCAACTCTGCTATTGTATTGTATTGTATTGTATTAAATTGTATTGTATTGTATTGTATTGTATTATTGTATTGTATTGTATATAGTTAATAGGAAATAACACGTGAAAAGGATGAAACATAGTCTCCTGGTAGGAGAAGACTTGATAGCTTTTTGTAACCTGAAATACTGTTGTTTGATCCTGGACAGATCAAAGATAATGACTGCAGTGGTTTATGGTAAATTAGAAGCTGTTGTGGACTTTCTGCATGTGAAATCCAATAATCTATTGCAGTGATGGCTAACCTTTTTGTTGCTGCTTGCCGCAATGCAATGTACGTGTGACACCCCCCATGCCCCACCCCTGTACATGCACATGTGACCTCCCCATGCTTCCTCTGCCCCCCCACATGGATGTGATTCTCCCTTGGCACCACATTTTGGGCCTAGTAGGCCTCCCTGCAGCCACCTGGGACCAAAAAAAACCTTGAGAATTCAAGGTTATTTTCACTGGCATTTCAAATTCCCACCATTTAAGGTTTTCATAAGCCAATAGTTTAGTTTAGCTAAACTAGATAAATCAGTTGAGTCCATATTACCAAGTCATAGAGAAAATGCTGCCTGGTTCCTAGAGGGGTCATGTGTCCTAGTCAGTGGTGGGATTCAAATTTTCTTACTACCGGTTTTGTGGGCATGGCTTGGTGGGCATGGCTTGGTGGGTGTGACTTGGTGGGCGTGGCAGGGGAAGGATACTGTAAAATCTCCATTCCTACCCCACTCCAGGAGAAGATTACATAAAATCCCCATTTCCTCCCAATCAGCTGGGATTTGGAGGCAGAGAATAGATGGGGGCAGGGCCAGTCAGAGGTAGTATTTACCGGTTCTCCAAACTACTCAAAATTTCCGCAACTGGTTCTCCAGAACGGGTCGGAACCTGCTGAATAGTGCGAAACAGTGACGTGCGGTGAGGTTTATGACTGGTGAGGCACTGACACAGTGCTGAGTTTCAAATATTTTTAGACTTGTGGACTTCAACTCCCAGAATTCTACAGCCAGGCATGCTCAGTTCCAATTTAAAGCGACAGCATTTGTTTTTCTCCTTTGCTCCTTCTTTCTTTTTCTTCTCCTTCCCCTCCTTCCTCCCTCTCTCCCTTCCTCCCCCTCTCTCAAACACACACACACACACACAGAAGTTGGATTGGACTATCTCTCCTACCCCTTCCCTCTCTCACTCACTCTCAAACAAACCCACACACACATAAAAGTTGGATTGGATATCTTTTCCAGTGGCTTGAAAGCAGCTCCTCTGCCATTCCCCCCCCCCCATTCCCCTGCTGCCTTTCCCAAACACCTCCACCATTGCAAATGCAGCCTGCTGTCTGGGTGGGAAATGCCTGGAACACAATAAAGCCCACCCACCACCTCCTGCTGGCAGGCTGGGGTGAGAGGAGAGGCAGAGAAGCCGGAGGGGAGCCGAGCCGAGCCTTCCAAAAGAAAGAGGCTGGGGGGAAGTGTGTGTACTACAGCATGGCTCTTTGCTTGGCTTCCTGCCTCCTCCTGTGGTCTCCTCAGTGCTCACTTGTGCTCTCCCTCCCCAAGTGTAGTTTGATTGCAGGTGGAGCCACGTTGCCTTTTCAAACTTGTAATCAGTGAAGCTGGGCTAGATTTTTATATAGTTTTATCCAGCTGTGTGTGTGAGAGAGAGAAATGAATGGGGGCCTGGGGAGGAAGTCACTACACTTGGGGAGGGAGAGCACCAGTGAGGTTAAGCAGAGTAATCCACGGTGAGGCAGCAACTAGCTCAGCTTTTTCCTTTTACTTTTTTTTTTTCATGATGAGAGTGGTGAGGCTGTGCCTCACTTGCCTCACCTGACTGCACGTCACTGGTGCGAAAGATATATTTGGATGCAAGGACTGCAGAAAGCAACTTATTTCAGGTGACTTCACCCAAAACCCCTCTCAGGTGAATACTATTTATTCAGTTCCTTTCTCCCTGCTTTGAAACCATGAAAAAGTGAGACTGAAGTTTTGATCAGAAGCTGGATAAGTTGCCTACAAATGAACAGGCCCTCTGCCAAGTAAGGGATCTTGCACTTGCTAAAGGAAAAACATTGTTCACAAAAATAGTTTTCCTCTTCAATGCCAAAGAAAATCAAATTGTAATCAAGGTCTGAGAACGGACTGAAGTCATGCATACTGGCTTTCCTCGGGTTTTGGCAGCCTTAAATGTTCCCAGGAATATTAAATATAATTTATGTTTGCAAAGGGAAAAGGTTTTATTGAGTTGGAAATTTATTTTCAATAATGCTTAAGCAAGCCATCGATCAGCTAAAGATGTAAGGACATAGAAAAGTATCATCATCTGGTTTTATTGTACAGGCAACACTGTTTACTTTTGCTTAATAGATTGTTTCACCATCTTTCAAGACCGCAGTACTTCCATGGTTCTGTGAGATAACACATGTACCTTATTTTTTGCACTATAAGACACACTTCCCCCCCCCAAAAAAGTGGGTGGAAATATCTGTGCGTCTTATGGAGTGAATATTGCATCATAGGCTGGGCCATGGCGGTGAGGGGGAGGGCTTGGTGTGGTGGTGGCAACAAGCAGCAGCGGCAAACAGCCTGTCACTGCCGCCTATTGCCACCACTGCTTGCAGTCACCTGTTACCACCGCTGTTCGCCGCCGCCTGTCGGCAGTTGGATTGGCCTCTCAGAATACTGCTGATCAGCTGTTCAGGGTGGTGGGGATCGTCGCCGCCTATTGCTGCCACCTGTTGCTGCCACCACAATTGAGCAATCCCCACTGCCTGAAACAGCTGATTGTCAGTATTCTGGGAGGCCAATCACTGTCAGGCGGCCAATAGGCGGCAACGAATGGTGGTGGTGGTGATAGGTGGCAGCGGTGAGTGACAGTGATAGGTGGTGAGCGGCAGCGATAGGCAGCAATAGGTAGTGGCAAGCGGCAGTGATAGGGTGTGGTGATAGGTGGCGGCAGCAACAGAATAGACCTGGCTCCCAGAGGAAAAAACCCATTGTGGGGACAGCCTCACCTATGGGAAATATCTTCCATAACTTCAAAAGCTTTTGGCTAAAACAATATAGGGTTTCCTGCCTGAACAGGGGGTTGGACTAGAAGATTTCCAAGGTCCCTTCCAGCTTGTAATTCTGTACAACAAGCATGTTACAAGAGGCAACCAAAGATAAATCTTAAAAAGGGTTAGACAAAACCATGCAAGATTTTTGTGACCAAAACAAAACATTTTATTTTCTTGTTTTCCTTCCCAAAAACTAGGTGCATCTTATGGTCTGGAGCGCCTTATGGAGTGAAAAATATGGTAACTCAGAATCAACATGGCAAATTTATGAAGTTATGAATCACATTTCAGCAATTGCAAAGGGCCAAGTTATATTTTTACTACTGTTAAGTCCTGTTGATTTTAATCAGATGCATCTTCAGATAATTACAATTAGAGCAGTTGAATTATGATATCTTTATAATAAAATAGAGAGCTGAAAGAATGGACCTTGAAGTTAACAAAAATTATACACAAGCCAGAATAAGAAAACTGGAGAAAGTGATATTATTTTTGTTTGGTTTTTTTTATAGGACTGAGCCTCATACAACTGTGCTGTTTCAGCTGAGGGGAAAAAAAAGCTTGCTTATGATCTGACTCAGGGGTGTCAAACTCACATTGTCATGGTGAGGTCACGTGGAGGGGCAGGTTCTGGCAGTCACTACTGTCGGTTCGCTTGTGGATGCACACGTGCATGCACAGTGCAATAAAAATTGCCCTGCGCATGTGCAGAAGCAAAAAACAAGATGGTGGCACTTATGGTGCTGCCTGGAGAACCATTTCAGGGGTGTGGCAGGCCTCAGTCACTGCCGGTTCCAGCAACCCAGGCCACCAAACCACTACCAGTTCGGCCAAACCGCCCCGAATCAGTAAGAACCCACCACTGGTCACATGACATATTGGGACTTTCCCCCCCTTTGCTAAACCTGGCATGGGCGTGGCCAGCTCGTGACGCATCTGGCCCATGAGGTGGGAGTTTGACAGCCCTGATCTGACTAAAATACTTTTATTTGTTTGTTTGTTTGTTTGTTTGGATTTATATGCCGCCCTTCTCCAAAACGACTCAGGGTGGCGTACAACATTAAAAAACACACATCCATAATTAAATCCATATCCAAAAAACCAAACTGAATTTAAAAGACAATATATTTAAAATAAGTTAAAATTAACAGGACAGGACAGCTTGCTGGAAAAGCCAACTATTTGCTTTGACGGATAATTCATATTTTCTGTGGAATTTTCAGAAACGATTACATGACAACCTCTCTTCATTTTATGGCAGTCCTTGTCTTACAACCAGAACGGAGCCCAAACTTTCTATTGTTAAGTGAGATATTTGTTAAGTGGGTTTTGCCCCATTTTACAACCTTTCTTGCCACAGTTGTTAAGTAAACCACTGCGGTGGATTTGTAACCTGGTTGTTAGGTGAATCTGATTTCCCCATTGACTTTGCTGTTCACATGACCTTGGGATACAGCAATGGTCATAAACATGAACCAGTTGCCAAGCATCTGAATTTGGATCAAAATATTTTGGGGATGCTGCAAAGATCATAACTATGAAAAATGGTCATAAGTCACTTTTTTCAGTGCTGTAACTTTGAACGGTCACTAAATGATCTGTTGGAAGTTGAGTACTACCTGTATTCTTAATTGTGGAATGCACCTCCACTTATAGCGTTGGACCATACTTCATAGGTGGTGCTTAATATTTAGAGTATCCTTCCTCAATCTGGTGTCCTTCTAATATGTAGGACTACAACCCTCAAGCTTGATGAAGGAGACATCAATGTATTCTTATTGAACTGGAAAACATTGAGTTGGAGAAAATCTATGCTAGAAAGTCAGATACCCAAGCTGTAGACTGGAAACATTATATCTTGGAAATACGTCTCTTTTATCTCTGCTTTATAGAAACTTGCCATGGTTTGCCAAGGGTGAAGAAAATTCACTAGTTTGTTCAGGAAACCTTTACTGAAGTTCAGCCAAGATATTAAGAACAGAGACTGAAGTTGTGTTGAGCCAAGCCATGAAATCCTGGCATAAATAAAGACCCAAAGCAATTGCTCAGAGGTTGGCAGGTATATCAGGGTTCTTTTTTCCACATTACTTGATTGATTGTGTCGATACTGTAAGAGAGACATTTTGGGAAATAAAAACTTATTTGTTTACTGTTATGGTTACCCTCCTCCCAAACTATTATTGAACAATGTATTAAAAATAAGGACAGCGTTCCTAACCTTCATCAAATGGCAATGACATGAGTTAAAGTAAAATAAACTTTATTTATTAAACAAGACAACCATGTTTACATAGAATAATATGACATAAGAAAAATGTTATGAAGCCTTGTTTTGCATCGAAGTAGAGATATATCAAACAAAGACATTCGTGTCTTTGTTAAGAAGTAGAAAGAAAAGCTCTGTATCAGAGATACTATATTAAAACAACATCACTTCTTTGCACCTACTGAAATGGGAGAAAGTCAATAAGCCATCAGAGTAAGCAAAAATTGTGCTATAAAGCATAGTCTGCAAGAAGGTATAGGTAGTCTTTGCTTAATGGCCACAATTGCGAGTGGCAACTCTGTAGCTAGGCGCCAGAGTCACCCAGTGGAAAATCCCATGAGTGTGATGGGCTGACAACATTATTGCCCATTCAATTGCTGAGTCACTACAGTTGTTATGCTAGGCATCACATGACCACATTTTGCAATTTAACTTCTGTGTTTTCTGTTAACGTGCTTGTTGGAAACCGAATGGAAAGCACTAAATGGCAATCACATGACGGCAGGATGTTCCAATGGTCATAAATGTATCAGCCACAAGACTGGCTTTTTAATGCCATCATAACTTTGAATGGTCATTAAATGAGGCAGTTGATAAACAAGGACTACCTGCAAGATGGTGGTGTTGGCAATCCAAGCTCCAACCTCTTATACATCTTGTATAGAATCATCCTGCATAGAGGTGAGTTGCTCCCGGATTGGCCCGGGTCGGGCGAACCGTTAGTAGTGGCAGTGGGAGGCTCTGCCCACCCACCTGGATGCTTCAGCGCATGCACAGAAGCTTTGCACGTGTGCATGAGCAAGCACAAATTGGTAGTAAAAAAATTGGCAACGCACCACTGATCCTGCATATTTTGACACACATATCCTATGGATGCTTATGGATGGAGAGAGGGAGGGAGGAGGAGGAGGAGGAGGAGGAGGAGGAGAGAGAAAGAGATGGTAATAAGTAAATAGTTGAACTGGGTAGTCCTCGATTTCAGCCCATAATTGAGCCCAACATTTATATTCTTAAAGTGAGATATTGGTTAAGTGAGTTTTGCCCCATTTTATGACCTTTCTTGCCACCGTTGTTAAGTGAATCATTGCAGTTGCTCAGTTAGTAACTGTTGTTAAGTGAATCTCCCATTGTCTTTGCTGTCAGAAGGTTGCAAAAGCTGATCACATGACCCCAGGACACTGCATGAATATGGACCAGTTACCAAGCATTTGAATGTTGATTATGAGGCCATGCGGATGCTACAACACTTGTAAGTGTGAAAAATAATCATAAGTCACTTTTTTTCAGTGCCATTGTAACTTTGAACCACCACTAAGTGAACTGTTGTAAGTCAAGAACTTCCTGTATTAATTTCCTGCTGCAATGTCGCACACATTTGTTTTGCATCATTTGTCACTGACAAAATTGTCTAGCTCAAAAGACAAGGGGAACAAGAAAATAAAGCCACAATACTGAATATCTCTTCAAGTTTAATTTATATATATATGCTCAAGCCTTTTTCAGTTTGCAACCAATTTCAAACAGATTTGGGCAAGATGTGCCAAGGGTCAGTAGTAGAAATTGTGACTTGTGTTTTGCAAATATCCACTCTTCATTGTTTTATTTAATCTTAGGATGGATTCTGTTTGATTATTAGTGGGGGGGACGGACGGACAGAGAGAAATAATAAATTGCATATACCACGCAGAAGATTCCAAGGAAAAAGTCCTTCTCAGTAGATATTTTTTTAAACACCAATTCTTCTCTTAATGAACCTGCAAACAATGTCATACAAAACATTGTCATTTACTGTTTACTCTCTTTGTCACTTGATCCATTTAGCTCTTCCTGGGGTTCCTGTAAATATATGGTGCCTCCTTGCTCTCCACTTTGTTGACTTCTACTCCTGCTGTGAAATCTCCATCTGGCTCTTCAGCCCATAACTCTCTCCCCAAACTTTCACTAATTTAAGAGACAGCCTCATGGAAATGGAACAGCTTCATTTATTACTGTGACAGGGCAGATGGCAACGAATGTTTAAGAGACTGTAAGGTTAGTGGTGAAAGACTTTGTAGAATATTGGTACTTGCTTGGTTTGGGTGAGGGGAGATGTTCTGACCCAGGCAATTACACTTTCAAGCATTCAACACTGAGAGATGAAGCAAGAATCCAAAGCTTTTCAAATAGCATTGCAACCTTTTAATCAGGAGATAAAATAGGACTTTTAATAAGAGTTTACAGGGAGGCACTTGGGTAAAGTTATGAGTTAATAATTTGCCACTAGCTTGAATCACTGAAATACTTCTGTATTTCTTAAGTCTATTAGTGAAATTGATGCAAAATCTAATATATTTTTAATGCATGGATTTCCTTGTATATTGGAAAAAATGGAATATTTATTATCAAGACTAAAGTGATTTTAAATGTATTAAAGTATAATTCCTAAGTCCTACAGTGCAGAATCATGTTACAGTTGAAAAGCAGGAGAATTATTGTTCATCAGGCCGTTATCTGTAAATACTAGGTGGCATAACTAAAGAATATGCATATCAAACTCCTGTGTCAACGACCTGTACATCAGTGTTGATAATGATGTATTAGCAAAATCAAGCATTTTAGTAGTCTTCAATTATCATTGATATGATTAATGGTCTGATTGTGTTATTAAATATTACAAATATTGGTCCCCTATTGTTAGATAGGGTGAATGGATGAGGCAGACTCAGGCTTCAGAAACAAACAGCTCTTATTAAGTGACAACTAGTATGTAACACCTATTACTATTCTTCACTCCTCTAAGGGTCACTTAACTTCATTCTTCATTTCTCATTTACTCCTCTTCAATGGATACATTAGGAAGAAACTATAATACTAATACTATTCCAGATAATATAATCAGATGAAAAGAATATATTGACTTTCTACAAATTCATGTACTGGTTATTATCGACAACATCACTATTAAAAATATGTGCAAGGATTAGCCAACTTGCACATTGTAAACATTTCAAAAAGCTTTTCATTCAATGAGAGGATCCAGGATTGATTTTATCCAATTGAAATAAGTGAGACTTTAAAACTCTTATTTAAGGGGAAACTTCAACCATTATATTCTCAATTGTCAAAGGCTTCCAGCTTCAAGACCTTTCCAGTAAATGGGACTGTACCGTTCTATTCTCTCCCTTTATAAGATTTTCGGTGGTAAGGAAGAAAAGGGAAAACAAATTGTGTGAAATCATAAGGTAGGCTACAAATGAAATGTTTCCCCTGAATTCCCCACAAAATAATAGAATAAGGTAGGAGAAACTGCCCATAAGCTTCTTCTAAACATTTGTCTTGTGTACAAAAAACATAGTACATTCAATTATTCTGGCATTTATAATGAGACATAGCTTAACTCCACATTGTGAGCTGTGGTGTCTGAACGAATGTAACATTTATTTATTGCATTAAAATTCAACATCACTAAGGAAGCAGAGTCTTAAACCCCAAAAATGCTCTCTGTCCATCTACTGGTACCACACCACCAGCAGATTTATTCATGCCACAGAGGGGGTTACCTCTGATTCTTTTGCAAATCTTTCTCCTCTTTACTGATTTATGCCCCACTGATTAGTATCCGTGGGTGGCTTCAAGCATTTGGGCTACAGCTCTTCTCTGCATGTCCTAAATTCTTTTAAAACACACACACACAATGGGACCTAGATCAAAAACATCCGAGTAGTGTCCAACCCCCAAAAATCATCAGCAAAAGAATAACTGAGTCCTTTCACATGCACCATCCTCACAGTCAGTAAACTTTCTCTACCATTGCAAAAGAAGATATAGAATTGCTCAAGGGAATTGATCTTCTGACTCTAGAAGGAGGGAGGGTTAGGAAACAGCATTCCTGTGATTTCTACATTTGGCTCATCCAATTCAGATAATGTTAATTTCCAACAACTGAGAAGCCTATCACATCCTAGATTGAGGATTTGTCAATTAGAAAGCTGTCAGCTTTCTACTGTTTGGAGGATTGACACATCCAAACACTTTTATACTGAAAACTATGTGGATGTTTAGTTGCGTAAAATAACTTAGGCATTATTTTAAAATAAGTCTTGAAAATTTCTTCATTTTTTTTCACTTAGTATTGTGAATTGTAGAGGAAACCAATTCACTGATGAGAGATGAAGTGGGGGAAGGGAAATTATCCCCAGAGCAGATTACTCCTAATAACCACCTAAATATGTCTGTATTATTTCCAATGAGATGGACGTGGTTGGTCATTGGCTTATTCTAGGATTTTTCTTCCGGTTACGTAACTAACCTGAGATAAAAAACCTGGAATTTTTTGTTTCAAGTAGTAATCCAGTCCAAATCTTATTATCTTTTTTGAAGACAAGCAAAATCAGCTTCTCCCTTGCTATAAGAATACATTTGATAATGAAATAAACATTGAGAGCATCCTATATTTCTGCTTTGCTTCCCCAATCTATCCTGATGTAATGGGATATGTTAACTAGGAATTAGGAATAGTAGTCCTAACCCAGGGATGTCACATCATCATCATGTGACATATGACAAACTTTTCCCCTTTTGGTAAACCAGGATGGGTGTGGCCAGCGCATAATGCATTCAGCCCATGGGCCACGAGTTTGACCACCCTGGCCTAATGGATCATGGAGGATACTATATCAAAATGCCTCCAGATGCTCTAGATCAGTTTAATCATTACAAGAAAAGGCCATTTAATAGGATTTATAACCTGAATTATTAACAGAGATAATATCAGCAATATGGAGTATTGGGTAAAGTGAATGGCTAGGTTGAAATTTTCCCTGGATTGATGTGTTTCACTACGTCTTTATAATTTATATTTAGCCTATTAGATGTTCTATCATTGCAAAGGGTCCCTTTCATTCTTAGAATGAGTAACTTGGTTTGTCTTGAAATTTCACATTGGAACCTTGAAGAGGGCAGGATACATGAATGACACACTGGTTTCATGCCTTTCAAAACAAACTCTGAAATGAACTTTTTCGATACTTTTCTTCCATTGTCTTTAATCCTTTGCAGGAAACACTGTGCCGACATATGTGTAGCTATAAAAGGCAAAGTTTTCACTTCTACAGCTCTACATGCTAAGTAACAGGTTAGGGAGGCTGCAGTACAAACATCGAAGGTCCCAATATATATGTGCAGGGCCACAGATTGAGGCAATGTGCATTGGGGACATGCACTCACAGGTTTTCCCATCCTCAGTGGCAGTGGTGGGTTTCAAATTTTTTTAGAACCTCTTCTGTAGGTGTGGCCTGCTTTGTGGGAGTGGCTTGCTGGCCATGTGACTGGGTGGGAGTGGCTTGCTGGCTGTGTGACTGGGTGGGAGTGGCTTGCCGGCCATGTGACTGGGTGGGCATGGTCTACTTGTAAAATGTGGTGAAACTCACTTAATAACACTCTTGCTTAGCAACTAAAATGTTGGCTCAGAAATTCTGACATTTGACGCACGCAAGTCTTAAAGCTGTCAAGTTACAAGACCCTTGCACCCCTAACCCTTTAGAAAGAAAAACCCCAAGGGTGTTCAAACTTGACAGCTTTAAGACTTGTGGATTTCAACTCCCAGAATTCCTCCTCTCGCTCTTCATCTTGATGATGTGCGGACGGGTGGGGGGAGGGAGCTGGAACCGGTTCTAAACGGCACTGTAGATTTGTGGAACCTCTTCTATAGAAGAGGTTAGAACTGGCAGGTACCCACCCCTGCTCAGTGGGTTTTGGATTGTTTGCGATGATTAGAGAAAACATTAAAATGTTGTTTCCATTCACCAGGCAATGTTAGTAAACTTTAGATGTTTCTGGATTATTATTAGTGTGGTAGTGTACTAGCAACAGCAGCATGTGCCATCAAATTGTTAAATATGTAGTGGAATGCAGCTGATGGACTCTAGAATCTCATTTCATTCCATGCTATTCCCAATTAGCCAGTTAATTACATTTTTATGTATTTGTTTGTTCTTTTGCCATGGGACTATTGGTCTCCTATAATCTCCTGCCTGAAGAAAAAAGAGGGAAACATCTATCATTTGAAATGGGTCATATATGTAGGTCAATCATAAATTGTGTTTCTGGTAGTTTCAGAGAACTATCAGTTCTTGTATTTATTATAGCCACCCATCTTTTAGTCATCTCTGGACAGCTTCCCATCAAATTCTTCCCCTATCCGCAGTAATCCCAAGGAATAGATCTTTTCGGTGGAAGCGAAGTATTTGGATTAAGGCAGCTCAAATCAAAATGGATGTAGAGAACAAGAGAGTAATATTTCCACGTTAATAAATAAATCTGTCTTTTGAGAGATTGATAGATCTGTGTAAAATCAGCAAACTTCAATCTTTCAGTTGGGATGCAGCTTGCAGACAACTTGACGGATAGTATTTTCTGTTTGATTTTGACAGGGGTGTATTTTTTCCCTAAAAGATTGATATTTCTGTGTCAAAGACAATATATTTCTTCAGAAACCTAGTACAGCCCAAGACAAAATACCCATAGAGGACAGCGGCCAACAAGTAGGCAGGGAGAAGAATGGATCCCTCCATGGCACATTGAAAAGGCCATTAGAATCTTAGCAGATCCCTGTCCATACTGTAACAGAGTGTCACTGGTCTAAGACTGTAATAATAATTGTTGTTGTACTGTAATGGAGCAGCATCACACAGGTGTGGTAGGTACATCCCACAACAAGACTTATGTTGGGAAAGCCAAAGACACCCCTTGTAGTGAAACCACTGAACAAGCAGCTTCTTCAGAAGGCGGTGATGTCATGAGGATACAACTCTAAATAATTTAGGAGTATATTCTCATACTGCAGCAAGTGGCACATAAGGCTACCTGGAAATCTGAACCACCTTCAAGGACAGTCTGAGGTGAATTGAACTGCAATCTAAAATGAAAATTTTGCGTATGATCATTGTAAGACCTCTTTTTAAGCCTAGGACCTGTATCTGATTCCCAAAATGAAGCTAATAAAGGTCATCACATAAAGGTGTCCAGTCTGGCCCTTTTTCTTGCCCCTCCCAATTCCCAGGCTTATTATGAAGAACAAGAAACAGTCTCTCACTTGCCTTACTTCGGACTGCTAGTGTTCAAAACCTGGCTTTTCAGGATCCAGTTTCAGTGCATTTCTATGAAACTAATATACAACTTTAAGGGTGTCTGCAAAGCTTGCTGATTTCAATAATTAGCCAGGTGAAAGAATAGAAGGCTAATATAGGGTTTGAAATGTATTCAGAGCACTAACACATTGCCATGGTTTCCACTCTCTCCAGTCCTTTAGAAGTGCTTTGAAGATGGCATGAGATCAAATTGAGAATCTCAAACTACGAAGAACTAGAGGAGGGGGGGGGGAAACCCGCTACTCTAAGATGCCACAGATCCTACAATAAATTTTTTTTTTACTCCACTAGACGTCAACAAAAAATAAAAATGAATTGTTTACATACACCTAAACAGGACTTTACTTCTTCATGCCTGCATTTGACATGTCGCATGCAAAAATAACTCAGCAGTTTCCATGGGGAAGATCTGAAAAGTCAGCTTTCTTCCCCTTAAAAAGCCAACAGGCATAGAAGCGGTGATTTTAGCTGATGAAGAAATGGGTTATCATAAAGCTGCAGTGTTGTTGTTGTTGTTGTTGTTGTTGTTGTTGTTGTTTTTTAAAAAAAGCAGAGAAGAGAGTAGTAATGCTATTATTACTGCATCTTCATTTGCTTCACATGTGACAGTTTCATATTGTCAGAAATATCCTCAAGTCTTGAACTCAGACAGCTATCAAGGATCCCAGAAGGCTGGAATGGTTGAACTGGATTTAATGACATCAGTTTCTGGATTCAAAACAAAATGCACAGGTACAGTATAGGTCAGCGATGGCGAACCTTTTTTGGCTCGCGTGCCATAAGTGGGGGGGAGCGCAGGGGGTAGTGTGCGGGTGTGCCGCACCCATAATGCAATGCATGACCCCCCCAGTGCACATGCGCACACTACAGGCATTCCCCCCATTTTTTTTCATGCTTTTTTTGCCTTCCCCTGTTTGCAGGAACTTGGTATGTCTAGTTTAATGAAAAGACGGACTAGGGGAGACATGATAGCAGTGTTCCAATATCTCAGGGGTTGCCACAAAGAAGAGGGAGTCAAACTATTCTCCAAAGCACCTGAGGGCAGAAGAAGAAGCAATGGGTGGAAACTAATCAAGGAGAGAAGCAACTTAGAACTGAGGAGAAATTTCCTGACAGTTAGAGCAATTAATCAGTGGAACAGCTTGCCCCCTGAAGTTGTGAATGCCCCAACACTGGAAGTCTTTAAGATGTTGGATAGCCATTTGTCTGAAATTATATAGGGTTTCCTCCCTAGGGAGGGGGTTGGACTAGAAGACCTCCAAGGACCCTTCCAACTCTGCTATTGAATTGTAGTCAACTATAACTATAAGCATTACAATGTGAGTTTGACACCCCTGTTCTAGAAGGTGCAGGATACAGAAGTCTGATGCACCCCATATCATTAAAACAGATGATATGATCTTCAGTACTGTCCTCTTGTATCCACTTTTATTAAGTTATTAATTCCTCTCATGTTGCTGCTTGATAATTGCCTGTTTCCTGTTTTAGCTATAAAAGCCTGGTCATAATACATATGCCTTTTATTTTCAGCACTAATTGAATAACAAAACAAAATCAATACCAGTATTCACTCATTGGCAGCTAAATAAATTCACTTTCAAGCCACTTCAGCTCTGCATGAACTGCAGACCATTAAAGTACTAGTGCTAAGCTAATGTTTAGAAAGGAATAAATCCCCAAAGAATTCATATTTCATCAGTGGCAGATTTTGCACACATAAAGTAGTGGATGTTAGGTTTCCCATTTGGACAGATCTTTGACAAAGAGCAAAGTCTGTTTATCCTACCAGTAGGATAAATTGAAATATCTCCCTCTTTTCTGGAGGTAAAGGGCTCTGTCTGAACAAAATGCCCTTTTGCCCTTATTCTATCCCAGCATTAATCAGAAATAAATTTCTTAAAGAAAGACTGTTTATCTTATTCCACTTTGAAGCCAGTTCAAAAGACAGAATGAAGATAACAATTTTAGCATAGTTTGTTCCAGACTACAGGAATATACTGTTTTTCATACGAACATCTTTCTATAGTAGTCCTCAAAATGTTAATTAAGAGAAGTTTAGGATGGTGTGTTTTCTTTCTCTTCAGTCAAATTTGCCTAAGTATCTCAATGTGATATTCAAAGTCACAGAAATAATTCAAGTTCAGTGTTTAGCTAAGCAGACTCTTGTTTGACAGGATGCTGAGTACTTACCAGTTCTTAAAAAGAGATGGTGAGCACCTGGTCACCAGGAGCCAAAGCAAAAGTGAAGTGCAAAGGGAGGAAATGTCAAGATATTTATTAT
Organism: Natrix helvetica; assembly: GCF_964273705.1. NCBI lineage: Eukaryota > Metazoa > Chordata > Lepidosauria > Squamata > Natricidae > Natrix > Natrix helvetica. Next base: position 28,882,495 of record NC_138549.1, read on the forward strand.
CAAAGTTTGTGAAGGAGTGCAAACAATGTGATTTCTTTGACTGACCAGTCAATGCTTTTAACACAACACACATAGTGTACATACCCACACCCAAGAATGAGAAGGAAGGCAACAGGGCAATGCTGCAGAAAATCAAACAGCACACATTATGGTCTAAAACAATAACTACAAGTAAAAGAAAAGTATGTTTAGAAATGTTTTTCCTAATAATAATACAGGTGCCTAGAGGTAATTTTATTGGAGGATGCTATGGGTTGTTAATAATAATGAGCCACCTCACAAATGTATTCATGTCCTGAGATTGCCAGGCTTGTTGACACAACCAGGTCTTAAGGGACCATCAGAAGCTCAAAACTGACGAGGCCAAGTGGGGCAGAGGGAAGAGAAGATTCCTCTTGAATCTTATCATGAAGATATTGAGACTAAAATTGTGTTCCATTTCAAGGAAGTTGTAACAACTAGTGGTATAAAATGGAAGTAGTTTCTAACTCAAAAGACTATCTACAAAACCCAATATGATTCTAACCATTAACCAAATCAGGCATTTCCCAAATGCTATCCCTTCACCAAGGGATGCGGTGGGTCAGTGGCTAAGACGCTGAGCTTGTCGATCAGAAAGGTCAGCAGTTTGGCGGTTCGAATCCCTAGCGCTGCATAACAGAGTGAGCTCCCGTTACTTGTCCCAGCTTCTGCAAAACATAGCAGTTGAAAAATAGTAACCATCTTTGGTGAAAAGGTAACAGCATTCCATGCGCCTTCGGCATTTAGCCACATGACCATGGTGACATCTTTGGACAACGTTGGCATTTTGGCTTTGAAACGGAGATGAGCACCACTCCCTAGAATGAGGAACGACTAGCACATATGTGTGAGGGGAGCCTTTACCTTTACCTTATCCCTTCATCAGCTGCTCCTCCTTCATCATCTTATCTTTGTATATCAGTATGGAGAAAACATACTGAAGAAATGCTAACAGAACTTTCTCTAAAGTGAATTCAGTCATTAACATAAAAACACAATGATCAGAGAGGGCAGGGTGAGAAGAGTGAGGACAGCATTGAGGTTCAGAAGATCTTGTCAAACTGAACATTGGGGCAAAACCAAAGAAGATTAATTTCAACTTGGACAATTGCAAAGCCCTACATTTGAGTAAAAAAATACATCAAAGTAATGATATTACATGGAGATGTGAATGGGAAGAGAGAATTTGCACACTAGTATCTGCAAAAAAGGAATTGGATCAGAGGTAGTATTTTGCCAGTTCACTCCAGTTTGGACAAACTGATAGCAGTGGTGGGAAGCTCTGCCCACCTGCCAAGACGTCATCATGGACACTCTGTGCATGCATGCTCCCGGTTCTGAACTGGTAGTGAAGGTAAGAGAAAACTATTACTGAACTGGATGTCTTAATGGATTATATTAACAGAAGGCAATAGCGTGATGTAGTTTCAACAAAATCAAATATAGTCATAATCTGCATCAACAGAGATATGATGTCATGGTTAAGAGGAGTCATTCTCCTTCTCTGTTGTAACATGATCAGCCCTTACCTAGAAGATTGCAAAAATGCAGAATCTTGAACTGGAGACAAAGTCTCCAGTTGACAACTAGAGTATGTTCGTTGTTGTTGTTGTTAGTTGCGAAGATGTGTCAACCCATTGTGATCCCATGGACAACATTCTTCCATGACTTTCTGTCCTCTACCATCTCCAGGACTCCATTTAAGCTCACGCCAACTGCTTCAGTGACTCCATCCAGCCACCTCATTCTCTGCCGTTCCCTTCTTCTTTTGAGTATGTGCAGAGGAAAGCAAACAAAATAAGAGGCCTGGAAGAAAGAACCTATGAGAAAAGGTTCAAAGTGTGATGTACCATAGCAGTAGCGCTTAGCCCATAGGATGAAAGGTAGAAGTTTCCACCTCCCTTTTCCAAGAGTCTTCTGGTTTTTACAAAACTAGTCCTGCCCTTCTGCCTAGGTGTAGCACTTGATCGTTAACATCATCACAGCTTATCTTCTTGGGTGATATTTAGGTCTCCTCCAGTACTGCTCCTGTGAGAGATAGAAATCACACAGCCTCACTGCCTTCTGGCAATTACCATGGATTTTTAATAAATAAATAAACCCTATAGCACTACTGCATAATCTACATAGCTTTGAAGCAAGTAATCAGGCAATTCCTTTGAGGAATTAGGCTAAGATCAGAAGTGATAATTTTTTTACAAAAAATATTTTATTAAGAATAAAGGAGGGAAAGAAAAATTAAGCATTCTAGTGCAAAGGACATAAAAGATATAGTGCTACAAAAATCACAAAGAGGAGATAAAAGACTTGGGAAGGTCATAAGAGGATATTGATTTATTAATATTCTTCAAGCAATATTTTTTGCTGAAAAAGAAGTGCCAATTTGTATCAGAGTTATTAGGACACATAAAGGTTTTAACTAGTATAAACGCCTGGCACATACATGTGGCACCTCTATATCACAATCCATGCCTGGTATCTTTCCTGTATGTGTTGAGATGTTGCAAGGAAGTCCAAAGAATCAGAACTAACATCATGAAGCCATTCCTTCCTTCTGATTAAAGTGGTGGCTTTCTTCAGATACCAATGTTCCTGCTTGCTTCTCCCAGTCTTTTAAACCTGTAACCCATAAGAAATCTGGAAATTATATTACTTAGCTCTTTTTCTTTCATCAGCCCCCCAATTTCTGAGGCATAGATTTTACATACAAAGTCTTTTCCTCTCTAGAGAGAAAAACCGTTGAATTGACTTTCATGACCTGGATAAAGGTAAAAGCAAAGGTTCCCCTCACACATATATGCTAGTCGTTCCCAACTCTAGGGGGTGGTGCTCATCTCTGTTTCAAAGCCAAAGAGCCAGTGCTGTCCGAAGACGTCTCCATGGTCAGGTGGCTGGCATGACTAAACACCAAAGGCACACGGAACGCTGTTACTTTCCCACCAAAGGTGGTTCCTATTTGTCTACTTGCATTTTTACATGCTTTTGAACTGTTAGGTTGGCAGAAGCTGGGACAGGTAACGGGAGCTCACTCCATTACGCAGTGCTAGGGATCAAAACTGCCGAACTGCTGACCTTGTGATTGACAAGCTCAGTATAATAGCCCCCGAGCCACTGCGTCCCTTCATTGCCTACATACATGTAAATGTTAACTGTCTTTCTTGAGAGAAAGGCACAATGAAGCTGTTCCAGAAGGCAGAATAAGAAGTAAAGGACAAGGAAATAAAATGAATGAGATAAGAGAGAAAAATCTCTAATGGTAAGAGCAACTGAAGAGTGGAACAGGCTATCTTGAAACTCTGCTTTGTTGGAGATGTTTAAACAGAAACTAGATGACCATCTGTTAGAGATTTTCTGCATGTGGGTTCTTGCACTGGGCAAGCATTTAGACTCAATGATCTAAGGCAGCAGCCCCAACTTTTGGACACCAGAGACAGGTTCCATGGAGAGAGGTTTTTCCGCGTACCTGAGGGGACATGGTTTTGTGTGCTGCCTGCATCCTGCAGACGGGGCTTCATTTGTCTGAGTGGATCAGTTTCTGGTGTTGGTCCATGGACCAGGGTTTGGGACCTCTGATCTAAGGTCCTTTCCAATCCTTATGTTCTGTTAATATGCTCATAGGGAAGGAAACATTGGACATGTTTGTGGATTGAACATATTGCTTACGAATAGCCTGGTTTATGCGTAAGGCTAAACCAAGTTTGTTTTAACCATGTTTTGTTGGACACAGTATAGCCACCTGGTTTATTACAGCTGGAATAATATTCACATTAATCTAAAGCCACATGCATAATGCTATGACTTAGAACTATGTGAAGAATCAAGCTATTTATAAGTCAGTAACATAAAAATTAATTGCCTTTGTAAGTTGGCCATTGCTGCTTCTTAGAAATAATATAATGTATCACTCCATGGTGATGATTAAACCACTGACAGTGACCAATTTAATTGCTTGAAATGGATGAATCAGAACACCCAGCTAATAATTGGTTCAACTCTTTACCAGTGGCTTGTCCCTTTAAACTTTGAGTGGAATCAAAGCCAGAGGTTTTTAGAAAGAACTATTTTAAGGAAATGAGGAAGAGAAGAAAAGATGCAAAAGAGGGAGAAAAAGAAATTGGAGAGAGAAGAGATGAACATGGCTCAAAGGTCAATCATATTCTGTGGTTTTAATTACAAAACATATTAACCCATATTTTACATAAATAGTGCATTTGTTTACACAACATACTAACTCAAAACTTGAAAATTACTAGTGCAGTAACCAATTCTTTCAGTTCACATAATTATCCATGTTTGTTGACTCTGAACAACACACTGAAGCCCAAAGTAACAACTGTATTTTAGTCTAATGTGTTGTTGAGACCAGCCATGACTTTATGCAATCTTCTAACCTTTTCTGCTCTAGAACTAAGGCCCTCTTACAGTCCATATTTACATCCCTGTTAGATTGTTCTGTATTACTAAGTTACATTGCAATTTCTATCTAGATCCTACTAAGCAAGCAAGACTTAACGGGCAAAATAAAGTTCTGCAGAAGTGAGTCAGGCCAAACTGCAAATTGATATGAAATAAAGAAATATTTGGCTAAGGTCCTCTCCTTTAAAACCAGCCAGAAAAATAAACATGCAACTGATCTATCAGCCAAGTATTCCACTGTGCTTTTGAACTTCTGTTTATTCACCGCAGGATCTTTTCCCTCATCTAACTCTTTGAATTCCTCCTTCATTTTGCACTTACATAGTTTTTCATAATACATCTCCGAACAGACTCTCAGCTGTGTCAGTCTTCAGGTAACAGCTCATGATAGGCTGGAACAGACCCATAAAAATACAATGTGTAATCTTGAGAACTTCCTGCACAGGAAGGCATACGTTCAGACCAAATGGCACCAGGCAAACAATGTGTCCTACAATGACTTAATGAGAACAAACAAATCAGGTGAAGAGTTAACGTTCTACTAAAAATGTTCTCATCGGTTCTGAATGGATTAAGAGTTAGGTCTGCAGAAAATGAAAAAAAAAACCTTTTTTTTCTTTTTTCTTCCCCATGAATTAAATTCACAGGGGTGTTAAAGAAAGTGTTGGATTTCCTTCCCAAGGTTAGAGAAACACTGAAATAATGTCCTTATACCGACAGTTTGAAATGGGTAATTGCAGCATTGCTGCCAGCCTTGATTTCAAAGCTTAATGTTTCTAAATATTCTAAGCACCGGAGTTTCCATTTTTGTCAAGTAGTAGTCACCCTGAACTTTTAGCAAGATATTTAAGGACTGTTGAACTGTGCTATGGATTGTACATGAGTTGTGTTACTTTGTTTGGAAACTGCTGGTGTGGGAAAGTCCTGCAGTCAGTTCATTTGCAGCTCCAAATTTACTCTCACTGCCCGGTGGATCACCAGGGAAAGTGTATGATCCAAAAATAGGTTTTTCTGAAAGGGTTTTTTTTTTTAATGTAGCAAAGTCTTTCTAATACCAACAGAAACTTAGGGCTGAATTTCAGAGAGAAATAGTTATACTTTGTCACGTTAATGATATATCTGATCTGTGTTTAGACTCGGAGAACAGTCTGATCTTTCAAGGTATTAAAAGTACATTATAAAGTGACTTTAGTTCTTGACTTTAGTTTAGTTTAGCAACAAAGATGATTAGGGGACTGGAGACTAAAACATATGAAGAACGGTTGCAGGAACTGGGTATGTTTAGCTTAAGAGAAAGAAGGACTAGGGGAGACATGATAGCATTGTTCCAATATCTCAGGGGTTGCCACAAAGAAGAGGGAGTCAAACTATTCTCCAAGGCACCTGAGGGTAGAACAAGAAGCAATGGGTGGAAACTAATCAAGGAGAGAACCAACTTAGACCTGAGGAGAAATTTCCTGACAGTTAGAACAATTAATCAGTGGAACAGCTTGCCTCCAGAAGTTGTGAATGCCCCAACACTGGAAGTCTTTAAGAAGATGTTGGATAGCCATTTGTCTGAAACAGTATAGGGTTTCCTGCCTAGGCAGGGGCTTGGACTAGAAGACCTCCAAGGTCCCTTCCAACTCTACTATTGTATTGTATTGTATTATATTGTATTATTAGTTGGGTGTCTTCTCATGATAGCTCCTGAGTGGTCTATACCCCCACCCCACTCCTCAAGATCTGTACTGACTTTTATCTTGCCAATTTTTCAAAAATTGTTAAAAATCAAGGTATTCTTCCATGCCTAAGTTTATAACTTTAGTCTAGTCACTTCAGCTTTTATTTATATTTATTTTAATAGGTTGATCAAAGTAGTTCACATAAAAAGTAAACTCCCATAATCAGCAATCAGCATAGTTTAAAGGCATAATAGCTAAATATTATACTATATGTTGTATGTACACATCTGAAGGGAACTACATTGGAAAAGGGGTAGAAAAAACTATTAAGGGTGCCTATAGAATAGCACATAGGGACTCTGTGGCTCAGTGGCTAAGACGCTGAGCTTGTCGATCAGAAAGGTCAGCAGATCAGCGTTTGAATCCCTAGTGCTGTATAATGGAGTGAGCTCCTGTTACTTGCCCCAGCTTCTGCCAACCTAGCAGTTTGAAAGCATGTAAAAATGCAAGTAGAAAAAGAGGGACCACTTTGGTGAGAAGGTAACAGTTTTCTGTGTGCCTTTGGCTTTTAGTCCTGCCGGCCACAAGATCACAGAGACATCTTTGGACATCACTGGCTCTTCGGCTTTGAAACAGAGATGAACACCACCCCCTAGAGTCAGGGATGACTAGCACATATGTGCGAAGGGAATCTTTACCTTCACCTATAAAATAATGCACTGTTATTTCTATGGGCCCTACACTTATACTTGCAAGTGTTCAGACTAAAACAAAATGAACTTGTGGGATCAGGATTTTTCATGCTTGAGCCATTTTGAATGGCAATCCATTCAGCTGCCCTCTGGGATTACAAATACTGTACCAGAAGCAGGTTTCTTAAAAATAATTCATGTTCAATTACTTACAACTGTTTTGGCAGAAATGGTCATGAGTAATAAAACATTATTACTGGTTGTGCAACATTCCTTTAACTCCTAAAGCTGCACTTCTTGAATCTTTGGGGAAGAGGAAGGGGAGAAGAGAATTGTTTTTGAAATTGTTTGGAATTAGATATTGCGTTAGAAAAACTACACCATCATTTTTCTAAGGTTCCCTTTGATCTTCGGTTGATAAAATCATGTTGAGCCTTTCAGAATAAACTACTCCCAAATCTCCTTCTAATCTTGGCATTTTGTCAAATTGCAAATTAAACTTTTCAATTCTTTTTCTCTCAACGTGCTCCCAATTTTATATATTTCAATCAATTTTCTTCTTTATTAACTTTTATTTAAGACTCTTAATATCTTTTCCCATCTAGAGGGCAATGACTTTCCACTAAACTAATCCAAATACATTCTTTAAAAAACCCATATGAGCAGCATTCTTCCTCTAGAGTGCCTGTATTTCCAAATTAGGAATGTATTTGTGTTATTAATTTTCAGGGCTTGTAAACTGCTGTAAACATACCAATTCTGAGGTGCAAACAATTTCCCAAGTATATATTGTGGGTATAAGCCAGACAAGATAATATAATATCAGTAATGCATTTAAAGTCAAATGAACAACAATGCAATTTTGCATTAACTAGGAATAAGGTAAAGGATCCCCTCGCACATATGTGACTCTAGGGGGACTCATCTCCTTTTCAAAGCTGAAGAGCCAGCATTGTCCAAAGACATCTCTGTGGTCATTGGGCCGGCATGACTAAATGCTGAAGGTACATGGAATGCTGTTACCTTCCCACCAAAGAGGTCCCAATTTTTCTACTTTCATTTGTATGTACTTTCAAACTGCTAGGTTGGCAGAAGCTGGGACAAGTAATGGGAGCTCACTCCATTATTTGGCACTAGGAATTTGAATCACCAAACTGCCGACCTTTATGATCGACGAGCCATAATAAACTAGGAATATGAACATCCCAAATCAAATAATCAACTCACTGATTAGGTACAACAATACTGTCTCATCAAATCTTTACAGACTTTCTGAATGGAAAACATGACATAAAATAATAAGGTCAAGATCTTAATTACTTAGTCTATGTATATTTATCCACATTTTTAAAGACATTTTCTGTACAAATTGAAATTTGTAATTTGTTGCGTACAGACTGATCCAAGAATTTTTTTTCATTTTTAAAAGCTCTTTTCAGTGGTAGTGAATGTAACTAGATAGAAAAGTACAATTCTAAGTCTATTAGTGAATACCTGTGATCCAGTCTTTGTTTTCAATTATATTGGATTTCTTCCATGTGGTAAGATTACTTTTCTTTTCCCACAGAAGCATCCCACAACTGACTAACCTCCCCTCCACCTCCTTTTAATTTTGTCACTGTCAGCTCCTGGGGCTATCTTATTAAACAACATTTCCAGTCCAAAACAATCAAGGTTCAACAATATCAAGTCACAGTGATCTAATCTTAGCTATTTACTGATAAGTAGAGATCATCTGAAAAAGGTAGCAGACAAGTTACAACAATTGTCTTGATTTGTCATCTGCTTGATATTGTTGAATCTAAACTTAATTAGAGTTGTCTACAATGATATAATGTATATCAGTATTCCTACCCAGCATTTGAAGGATAAAGTAATACAGAACAAAAGGCAAAAATGTGTCACTCCATCTTATAAAATAACATAGAAATTATAAAATTGATGCTGGACTAACGTAGATGCTGCTTTTATTTGAATTTGATATGATGGAGCTATGTCATTTGATTCTTAATAGAGTCCTGATTCTATAGCTTGTACAAGGAGGCAATTATTATTATGGATCATTATACAGTCAGCCAGATGTTCAGACTGGATTTGGCATTTTTGTCCACCTATCCAGTGCTTCTCAAGGATTGGGATAGGCAGAACTGGATGTTTGGGGTGTCACAGATAGTGTCACAGGATGTAAGCTGTTCTGAATAAAACTGCCTTTTGCAATTGGCTGGTGGTGAATTTGGCATTCAAATGGTGCTCCAGTTGTTTCAGGGTTGCACCCAAAGTGCAATAGAACAATAGAACAATAGAATATCTAAAGATATTCATGTAACCCATCATCCTTTCAATGAATAAATGAAATATAATGAAAATATACTGGGCAATTGAAAACTTCCTGGGGTTGTGATTAATTAGATGAGGCCAGTAAACGTAAACACAGTTCAAGACAAGTCAGAAATTTTGTTAGGTTCTGCAGCTAAATGGTTGACAGTTGTTGCAGGTGGTTCCATTCCCCAATAAATGACAGGATGGTTATGATTCTGAGAAATTTTCTTCGATAGAGTCAACTATCTTGGCCTAAAGTGTTTTTTATTAGCCCGGGGATAATATATCAACTGCAGTTCTTGACTTTAGAAGTACTTCTCTATCTTCTAATAAGTTCTTCTTCAGAATACAGAATAAGCAGGAGACTCTATACCCGTGATGGCGAACCTATGGCACGCGTGCCACAAGTGGCACGCGGAGCCATTTGTCAGGGCACGTGAGGCTCTGCCCTGTCAGCTGGCAAGTGCGCATGCGCGCGCTGGCCAGCTGAGTTCACCTTTCTAAAAGCCATTTTTTCCCTTCCCCAGGCTCCAGAGGCTTTATAGGAGCCTGGGGAGGGCGAAAAGAGCCTCCCCCGCCCCCCGGAGGCTTCAGGGACTGTCCCTGAAGCCTTCGGAACGCTTAAAACCACCCTCCGAGCAAACCAGAAGTGACTTCCGGGTTGCTCGGAGCGTCATTTTAAGCGTTCCGAAGGAAGCGGGCGGCGGTGGCGGCTGCAGAGCCGGCGGCCCCGGAGAGGCAGAAGGAGATTCCCCGGCCGGCGCGGAGCAAGCGTGGAAAGGCGATGCGCCGCCGCCTCCCAACCGCAGCAGGCACAGCTGCTCCAGAGGCGGCGGCGGAGGTGGAGGAGGTAAGCGCGGGGGGGAGGCAGGCAGGGCGGGAGGCGCCACGCGACGCCCGGCAAACTTTTCCTGGCTGGGAGCCGCCTGGGCAAGAGGCGACTGGGGGGGAGGACAGGCGCTCGGGAGCGCCTCCACACCTTACGCTGCTCTTCCACGTGGGCTCCGGCCGCCTCCCCGGCATGCAAGGTCGGGCCGGGTCTCGGGGGGCGGGGGAGGCAACTTTGCCGGGGACGGGACAAACTTTCCGCCTGCCCCGCCAGCGCATCTCCCGGGCCTTGGAGGCGGGGGTCAAGGGGGTCCAGGGCCCCGTGGGGAAAGGCAGGAGCTGCGGGAGGGGCGCGTGGGGCTGTCATGCCTCCTGGACAGGGGCCGCCCGCTGGCTCCGCTAAGTGGGGAGGGGGTGGCTACGTCCCCGGGCTTCCCTTCTTCTTTGCCCGCTTGGGCTGCGCTGGCCAAGAAGCCCCCTTTGCCCCCCTTCCTCCGGGAGGCCAGGAGCCTGAAGCTCGGGGGCTCCGTCGCCCGGCGGTGGGGAGGCTGCGACGCCGTAGGACAGGGGGGCTGCTTCCCGGGCATTGCCTCCATGAGCTCCCCGCCTTTCAGCAACCGGCAGTGGGGAGGGGGTGGCGGCAGGGCAGGTGCCGCTGGGGAGATGGGGAGACCCGTCATGCGGAGGGGGGCTCGGGCGGGGAGGTCCGGAGTGGAGAAGCGCCGCAGCCGGTTATGTAACCGCTGGATGCTGGGCCTCCCCCCGCCGCCTTTCTCCCTCCGTCCCCAACTTCTGCCGACTCCCCGCGTCCTTCCCTTGCTGGGCTCAGAGTGGCCGAAAACTACTGTGTGTGTTGACTGCATAGCCGCGCCCCCCCTTCGCCCCCCCAACTGCCTGGTGGGCACCGGTGTCCAAGGGGGCTGGGCTGGCAGGCGGGGGCACCCAGTTGCAGGAGCGCCTCTCGCAGCAGCGCTGGGCTCCCTCGCTCAGACCCAGCCAAGGTTACATAAACTCTGCCGGGTGGGCGATTGGCGGCGGCGGCGGCGGCAGCGATGGAGGCGCGCAGAGGCTGGGCGGAGCAGCGCAAGGGATGGAGGCGGCTGCGCGCCACGCTGGCGAGTGCGCAGAGGCTGGGCGGAGCGGTACAAGGACGCCGGGCCCGAGGCGCCGCGCGGCGGAGGCGATCCGAACACGGGCGATCGAGACGCACGTCTCGTGCCTGTTCAGGGACCGTCCCGAGGCTTCCCTGAAGCCTTCAGAGCTCTTAAAACGACCATCCGAGCAACCCGGAAGTCACTCCCGGTTTGCTCGGAGGGTGGTTTTAAGCACTCCAAAGGCTTCAGGGAAGCCTCTGGACAGTCCCTGAAGCCTCCGGAGGGCCTCTGGGGGGTCGGGGGAGGCTCTTTTCACCTTCCCCAGGCTCCTATAAAGCCTCTGGAGCCTGGGGAGGGCGAAAAAAGCATGCAAAAATGGGCGCGTTGTGCACGCATGCGCACTGGGCGCGCGTTGCATTATGGGTGCGGCACGCCCGCACACGACCCCCCCGCGCTCCCCCCACTTAGCGCACGCGAGCCAAAAAAGGTTCGCCATCGCTGCTCTATACCATTCCAGACAAATGGCTGTACAATGTCTGGTAAATTGGTAAATGCATAAGACTCCATCTCTGCAGCATCATAGCCTCTGAGAGTTTGCCTATACATATGTTTCATTTCCCCAGCTGTAAAGAATCATTTGCTTCCAAGTTAAAAGGATTGGGGAGGGCACAAAGGAGGAAATTGCCAGAAGTCTTACTAGATGGACCAAGATTAGGTGATTCTGCTCAAGACAAGAGCGTACATTTCAGTGACCAAGCAAAGTCTGGAGAACACTTAGCTCTACTGAGCTTGGTAGGAGGAAATCAAAACCTGAGTCAACCTTGGTCCTCCAGGAACATGAGAAAAATACTGTTACTATTATTAATAAAAACAAGACTTCAGAAAACCAAGTTATATTTCTCTAGGTCAAGCAACATAAATCTACCCCATCTCACTTCTGTTATAGAATCCAAGTTTAATCTATTCACAGGGCTTAAAGCTGATTATTGGTTAATATTCCAATTCTATAGGGTCTTCATTGTTGAATGATGATGATATCAGCAACATTTGTATTTGGGCCATAATCTGCATAAATTTAATTCAAGGGTTATCATTCTGAATCATGACTGGCCTTCAATGGAGGCTGCCCCAAAATTAACAAGTGGGACCAAGTCGATAAATCAGATTTAATTTGCTTTGGAATAAATAGTCAACATTATTGAACTGCTGGGCATTGTATTACTGAAAAATACAAAATGTAATAAGCTTTGGAAAAGCTGAGAAGATTGTCTTCAAGCATTTTATGAATTTGGATTTCTAGATTATATACCACTTCTTCAAGATATGACGAGTCCCTACTTTATCAGCCACTTGAATCAGATTACCATAATCCTTTCCTGAGGTCACAATGGTGAAAACCAGTGACAGGGTTTCCCATCATGGCAAAGGAACCATGCAACAAAATCAAAGCCATGATTTATTTGCTCATTAATGTTACTTAAAAATACAAGATCAATGTCTTTTGATTTTAGGCTGTTTTGGAAAAGAGCACCAAGGCTTCATTTTGTAACTTATACCCAGGAAACAGGAAAGAATCCAATTTATCTTGCCATCAATTACTACAACTTTGCCTCTAGTTTAATACAGCTCTTAAGCAAGTATGATACAAGCTGGCAAACAATAATACAAGTGTCACTCTACACCCCAGAAGTTGGTGCCCTTTTCAAACCTGTTGCCTCTGTGGTATCCCTGCTACAGTTTGGATACCCATAGCTTGGATATCCATTTTTGATGTGCTTGTGGCAAAGAAAAATCAGGGTCTTACCAACAATCTGTATTTTAAATTATTAATCTTAAGAACATGGGACTTTCAAGTTAGAGTGAAATTTCCCTTGATACAATGACTTCCTCTTCAGTAGATAGTTTACTTTCCCAAGCTATCTAAATAAAGTTAAGTTGCCGGTTTTCCTGTTAGTACTTTTTCCTCTCTTTTTATGCATGAAATGGTGTAAACAAGACCTGGCTGCAAAATCCTATTAGTTTTAAAGAAGAAAAATTACTTAGAACCTACCATGATGTATGGTGTGTCAAACAAATCAACTTTAAAATTAGGTCTTCAGAAGCAATGGGTTTTTTTAAAAAAACCAAGGAGGGGTTTCCTTTCAATCTCTTCACTGTTGTGAACCAACATGGCAGTGATTCAGAAGAATAGGAAATCATTTTTCCCATTCATTTGGGCAACTAGTAAAATGCAACATAGGCTAAATCAAAACCTGGACTGTTAGATAGTAGCAACTGTTATAATGGTTTCCACCAAGGTCCTCTGTTCCGGTGGGAATGGAGATTCAATCTCATTGCTCGAAGGGTCTGAAAGATCCCTATAAAAGAGCTGCTGTCAGACTGAACCTTCACTGGATTGTACATACTTGTTCTGTTACTATAAAGAACTGTTGTTGCCTAAGCCTGAGTGTGCCTTTCCACTACTCAATCTAATGCTGGCGACAAGGATGGGATTGGAAGGCAACTAGGCGAACCAAAAAGAGCATAGCAACCCAGCAAGTAAATCCAGCCCGGAGCTTAGCGCGGCTTCGAGCAGCCATTTTTGAGTGGCAAACTCAAAATGTCCTCAGAACACAAAATGGTCATGCACGCCCCACCGACTCCATACGACCCAGTCACCGAGCACTGGGAGTCACATATGTTGAGGTTCCACTGCTTCCTCAAAGCCAACGACCTCATGGGCCTTTCTGAAGGCTGCAAGAAGAACATGTTCCTGGGTTACTGTGGACGGGAAATGTTCGAAACAGCCAAAGACCTATCAGAGCGAACGCTGCTCCACTCGGTTGCTTGGTCAGTGCTCCAATGGACGCTGAGGACACACTACGCTCCCAAGCCATCTAAGCATATCCGCTGGCATGAATTTAATATTCGCAATCAGAAGGAAGGCGAATCAATCAACAAGTACGTTGCAGCGCTAAGAAAGGCTGCAGCGTACTGCAAGTTCCGAGACCTAGACAAACTTATACTTGACTGCACCATATGCGGTGTGCGGGACATTAATTTACAGAGGAGATTAATGGCCAAATCTAATCTCACTCTACAAATTGCCTTGGATGAAGCCAAGGCATCCGAATCTGCATTAAGTCTACAGAAACCCTGCAGCATGAGGTTTCGGCTGCAGTGGCCAGTGTAAAAAGGTTCCATGAGTACCTCTACAGCTGTGATTTCGAACTCATCACGGACCACAATCCGCTACTGGGCTTGCTGGCTGGGGACTGACCTACTCCTGTGTCATTATTACCGTGAATGACCAGATGGACTATTTTCCTAGCGGCCTACACCTATCGCCTCATCCATTGACCAGGCTCAACCTTGGGCATGCCGACGCTTTGAGTCACTGCCTGCTGTCAGAACTACTTACAGACCCTACCCCCGAGAAGCCAGTCCTTCTTATTGACTGCTTAGAGACTGGTCCTGTCTCGTCTAGTGACATTGCCCGCCACTCTGCAAGAGACTCCACCATCAAACAAGTTTTGAACTGGGTGTGGAGGGGGTGGCCCAGGAGGCCTGTTGGGTCTGATTTCAAAATATATTATTGTAAAAGAGATGAATTGTCTGTTATTAATGGCTGTTTGCTGTGGGGGGGGGGGGAGTCGTTGTTCCACCCAAACTGCGCATTGCAGTATTAGAGGCTTTACATGTAGGGCATCCTACCATGCCAGGAGTCCAGACCAGCTCCCCCAGAGGTGCCCGCTAAGGAGTGGGAGTGACCTCAAGCACCATGGTCTAGGGTACACATAGATTTTGCTGGCCCTGTTCACGTCCAGACATTCTTAGTAGTTGTGGACACCTACTCGAAATGGCTAGAGGTAGTCCTCATGACCTCCATTATGGTAGAAGCAGCCATCAAGGTACTACGGAGACTTTTCTCCACACACGGCATGCCCGATGTCCTGGTTTCTGACAACGGGCCCCAATTCATGGCCATGCAATTTGAGACCTACTTAGCAGCACAGGGAATCAGACATGCCCTGGTCACGCCATTCCATCCGGCCTCCAATGGTCAGGTGGAGAGAATGATGAGATCTGCAAAAGAGGCCCTATCCAGGATGGGCCCAGGAGATTGGCAAACACAGGTTGATCATTATGTTATAATTCAACTCATCACACCAAGTGCTACTATGGGGAGAAGCCCCTCCAAGCTTCTCATGGGTTGCCAGCTAAGGTTCCATTTAGATCGGCTATACCCAAACTATTCTGCCGCATTGCCCCCAGACTCCACAAGCAAAATTTGGAATTTTAGCATAGGGGATTCAGTTTACGCCCACAACTACGCCGGGGGAACTTTGTGGATTCCTGCCACAGTGATAGGCATCACTGGGCCTCGCGCTTATCTCGTGGAATTGGAGAAGGCACGTTGACCAACTCCGTGGCTGCCTCTCCAACTCCACTCTTAGGCAGCCAGAGGTAACTCCTGCATGAGTTAGCCAAAGCCCTACCCAAAAGGAGCACGAAGTCACTCCTTCCACAACCAACTCAAATCCGAAGACACCAGGATACTCATCTATTTGTGTTGCAGGCCCGCAGCGAGCTCCGAGCGAACCGGCTCTAGAAGCTCCAGCTACGGCCTGTGAAAGGTTGCAGGAGTTTCCACCAGGCGAAGCTGCAGAGCCAACAGGTCTGTCTGACCTGTCTGAAGAACACCCTCTGACTGAACTGCGCAGGTCAGGCAGAGCTACCAAAACGCCCGCCTACCTGCGTGACTACATCACAAGTAGGTTGATTCCATCTAAGAGGGGAGGGGTGTTAGATATTAGCAACTGTCATAATGGTTTCCACCAAGGTCCTCTGTTCTGGCGGGAACAGAGATTCAATCTCATTGGTTGAAGGGTCTGACAGCGCCCTATAAAAGGGCTGCTGTCAGACTGAACCTTTGCTGGATTGTACATACTTGTTCTGTTACTATAAAGAACTGTTGTTGCCTAAGCCTGAGTGTGCCTTTCCATTTCCCAATCTAACATGGACCTCTTTTCTATTATCTAGTCATTGACTTTACATAAAGCCCTTTTAGTAGGATTAGCACAGTCACATAGCCAATTCATAGGGAAATAGCATTCTTAAATTCCCATTCTTCTTTCGTCATATTTTGAGAAATACGAGAGAAAGAAATCAGTATTAGGAATATTCTTGTCTTATTTTCTTTTCCCATCTTCTTCTCCGTGAGAACTTTAATTAATGTCTTCTGTAGAAGGAGGCTGTTTTTGTTCTTGATTCTTTTGTTCTTGAAGAAGATAATGTTTCTCTGGACTACTGTCAATCTATACCTAAGATCAGAGATGGTTACCACTGTGACATACAGAAAGGGACTGTAACTGCATAATTTTCCTGACCTTACATCTTAACAAATGGAAGTTGTAGGTTTAATTGTGAATGGAATAACAAAATGTAGTTTAAAAGTGTGAATTGATATTGTTTAGTTTGTTGGGGGTATATACTGTATAAGTAGGGAATCCATCATATAGTGATGGTTACGTGTTATGCTCATGAATAATTAACATTATAACTAAATAAAATGAGATGAGATCAGAGGAAAATTCTGCAACATGAAGTAGTCCAGGGGAGAAAGTTATTCTATTAAATGAATTAAGGGAATAGGTGTGAACAATGTGGAAAAGTTGAAAAAATATTTGACTGATATGGAGACACCACACACACACACACACACACACAAATGAATGATAATGATTGTCTAGTGAATATTTATTGGGTAAAACATAAGCTTTTTCTGAGTATGGTATTTAAGCCTAGGTCTACTCATGCATACAAACAGAAAATGAATTTATAGAAGCATATGATTAATTTTATATGCCATAAAAAATAAGGAACAAACGTGGGACAGTTTTTTTAAAAAAAATGCTAACAGCAGAACGTGGGTAAAAATAACTTGACATAGAAGGGAAAAAATGAAAACATGAATACAGATGTTGTGTAAAAATATACTGAAAGATACATTTCCCTCCATATATGAATGAAAAGCAAAGGGAAGGAAAGAGGGTCTGGATGCTACTTGGAACAGAGTAAAGAAACCACTGTGTTACAGAGTGCCAGAGAGCACAAATGTAGAGCAGGAATGTCAAAGTCGCGGCCCATGGGCCGGATGCATTACGCACTGGCCATGCCCACGCCAAGTTTAGTGAAGGGAGAAAATGTCCCAATATATCATGCCACTGTGATGCTGCAAGTTTGGCACCCCAGATAGAGTCACACTAACTGGAAATACGTATAAGACCCAGAGCATTAAGCCTGCTGTGCATCAAAAGTTAAATAGGGAATGGAAGCTTATTATATTGGTTGGGATGGAAGTGTGGTTTTATTTGTAGACCATTTTGCCAACTCCAAGGACCATGGCCATTGTCACTCACAACCACTACTGACATTCTTTTGCAGCCCATGTTCAGAATGGAAATAGCTGGTTATTAGTCACTCCTTCCTGCTTCGCCCCTCAATTCTTTTCCATATCTGCTGGCTAATTAACAGGTTGCAGGTATGGAAAAGTCATTCAGAGTGAAGCAGGCTGATGAACACCCAATTCTTGGTGCAACTCTTCCTCCATACTTGTGGCCCGTTTGCAAGACTAGTTTTACTACTAAAAGAATAAAAGAATAAAGCCAATTGGTCTGATACATTGCAGATGCAAAGGATCAATGGTGGGTTCCGGATCCTGGCGCAACCGGTATGGCGCAACCGGTATGGTGCAACGGGGCACACCACCATCCTACGATGCCCCAGCTGCTTGGTGAGGTCACGCAAGTGCCGTAATCTGTGTGTGCATGCGCAAGTGGCCCGTTTCCCTCAAATAGAGGTAAGGAACGCTGGCGGGTGGGGGTGGCCGCTGCTCCCAGCTCCCACCGGTACCCCCTTATCAGGCCATACCGCCCGGAACTCACCACTGCAAATGATGGATGAGGGTGAAGTTGAGAGGAGTTCTCCCTGTGCCATATGCCCCTCCTCTATGCAAACAACCTATTGATGAATGCTTTCAAAAACCTGCTAGACCTAGCTGAGAAATAGTCTGACTGACAGATCACAGAACACATCTTCCTTTATATCCTGTCACTGGGACCATTTGAAAAGCGGCTAAACCTTCCATCTCATATCACTGCCTACACCGTATTAAAGAAGTTGATTAGAAGCTATTTTCCTGCTGTAAGTAATGGAAGAGAAACAAAGCCAGGAATCTACCAACTGTTTTGCTTAAGTTGTCCCACATTAAAACAATAAGGGCATTACATGCTTATTGACCTCATTCCTGAGATAGAATAGGGCATGACAGATCAGGCATTGTGATATATGTCAGCATACTTTTCTGCTGACTCATGCATTGGAAGAAAGCATGTTAAAGTAGCCATGAGAAAGAGCCAAAGACAGCAATGACCTGTTTGGATTAAAGAAGATAGAGACAATGCAGAGCAATGTTCATGCTAATCAAAAACTGATTTGGTGATGGGTGAAAGGGTTAAACAAGAATCAGTACACATTTAACACTGCTGGCCCAAATACACTTAATGGTAACTTCTTTGAATTGAGCTTGACTTCTGGTCTAGGCTAGATCTCAGTTATTGTGATCATATAAGAATGAGTAGTAAGATTGCCATTGTCACAGACAAGATGTTTTCATATTGATAACAAGCCAGTTACTATCCTGATTAACAATTAGTAAAGCTACTGAAAGATGGTAAAAATTGCTTTGAAGGCTTCATGCAGTTGATAGCTGGGATCTCGAACCTTGCTTTAATCTGATCTAAAGATGTTAGACAGGCCTTCATTATCTTCCTCTCTCTTTGCTTCCAAGGCTACTTTTTCTTTCCAGACACATTTCTAGAATTGGTAGATAATACCTCAGTTTGGGTCCATTGTTCCCCCTCATCCTTCCCTGCTGAAGGAATTTGACTGGCAGCTTCTTGACAAAAACAGAAAACACATTTCAAAGACAACCTTTAGAATAAATGTTTCCCCTTCTCATACTTGTTGCTTCAGGTGTTATCAGAAAAACAAACCTTGGGATTGTTCTTAATAAAGATTGTTATTAAGATCCCCAAAGCAGATCTGAGATTGCCCTTCCCTACTGAGCAAAGAGCCTCGGTCATTTATTGATGCACTCTCCACAAAGGGATTGCATTTCACTTTGTTTGAAGGACCGAAGAGCCATTATTATTTTGTTTGCAGGAAACAGTGTGGAGCACATGAAAGGGGAAGGGAGGGGAAAGGACAATCCTCAGGTCCATTGCTTTCCTAACTATTTACTATCTTCGAATAACCAGCAATTCTCCTCAGAAGCATTGATTCAATTCTGATGCAACTTGGCCATATATTAATTTTGCTTCTTTCTCCCTTTTTCTAAAAAAAAACCAACCCTCTCAATCAGATGACATTCAGAGACAGGAGAAGATGGCCAATATTTTACTAATGTTCCTCTACTTCTGTTCCTATTACAAGGATTTTAATAAGATTTCTGGCTCCAGTACATTCTCCTCTACTCACAGTCCATTAGCCAGAACAGATGTTTAGACACATAATAAAATTAAAACAAGTCTAATCTCTTCCTCTTATTTCAACTCCTCCAGTGTTGGTTTCTGAGTCTTCTGCCACTATTTAGTACCTTCCACATATGTTATCCACCAACAACAAATCAACATTCCCACCAGCTTATGAATCAATTCCTTTTTTCCCCTTGATCCTCTCACAGTCTTTTAAGGAGAGCTATTACAGTCTTCTGTGGGGGCCCATGGCACATTTATGTCCATTTACAAACACTGCAGCTGTTATTGTCACTGCCAATTCCTTGAAAAACCTAAGGACTGTAGAGTTCTCTCAGTGCTTAAAATCGGAGCATCCAAAATTCTGGCTTTTGCACTGAAAGGTCTGTATATACAGCACTTACTGAAAGAAGATCTTTCAGGAAACTGAACTGCTCTCCTGCAAGACCAGAGTCTGTAAACCTTCTCTCTATTATAGGTACAACTTGCCTTCCTCCCATTCCCCAGAAATCCACACTAGCTACAAAACTGAGTTTTTAGACCCAGATTTTTTTATGTACGTGATCAGCCTCATAGCTACATGCATGAGTAGATGTGGATATCACAGTCTCCCTGCCTTACTTACTATCTTACAAACCATATTCCCATGTTCTCCATCTAAACTTTAAATGACAATGGGATATTCAAACACCCAATTTTTAGCGACAGAATCAGAATCAGATAACTGGGCCTTAAAATCAGAATTTTATTCAGGGGTTTTGAAAAAAAAAGAGAAGTAAGCAAGCTAAGACAGTAAGTAAGGTAGAAATTATATCAGTTTCTTGCAATTCTAGACACAGCATGGTATGAAGTAGTGTTGAGTGCCATTTTCTGAAATTTCCTCTACAATATTAAGATGCCCTGGAAATATTTT
This sequence comes from Natrix helvetica, assembly GCF_964273705.1. Classification (NCBI taxonomy): domain Eukaryota; kingdom Metazoa; phylum Chordata; class Lepidosauria; order Squamata; family Natricidae; genus Natrix; species Natrix helvetica. The sequence goes on from NC_138549.1 coordinate 28,902,958, forward strand.
TGCTGCCATGATGTCATGCCTTAATACCATCCTGCCCATGAATGAGACAGGCTTAAGTTATTCTTAGTTTTAAAATAGCCTCTTCCCTTATTCTCAGCATGCTGGAAGGACAGATGAATGGCACATAACTATGATGGCGAACCTATGGCACATGTGCCAGAGGTGGCACGCTGAGCCCTCTCTGTGGCCACAAGTGCCATTGCCAGCTGCTCTTCTGGGTTTCATTGCGGGCATGCATGATGGAACCTGGATGAGACCAGTGCATGCACACTACAGAACCTGGAAGAGCAGCTGGCCACCACGCGCATGAAAGCTGCTCTCTTCTGGGTCCCAGTTCTGTGATGCTCTGGTGTGTATGCATGCCAGTTTCAGTACTTGGTGCTGGAAAGGTTAACCATCACTGGCATATAATATCCATTTGGCTTCATCATCATTATCTTGGAGCAAAGTCAGATGACTACAATGACTAAAAAGACAGGCAGACAAGGTTTAGCAATAGGAACAGCAAGTTTCAGGGCAATATATATTTTTGTAAGTTCAAGGTTGATAGATCTTCATTATAGTAGCTGGTAACAAAGAGCCAGTTTGTTGTAGTGGTTATGGCCCCAGACTAGAAGCCAGAGACAGTGAGTTTTAGTCCCACCTTAGACACAAAGCTGGGTGACCTTGAACCTGTCATTCTTGTTCAATCCTAGGAAGAAAAAAGCAATGGCAAACCATCTCTGTAAAATTATAAGTTATGAGGGACCATGTTGTTCTAAGGTTGAAACAGAAGTTTGCTCTTGAGATTCTAAAACTTTCCTATTAGCCTGAAAGCAAAATAGCATTCAAAATCAAATCCTAAGAAACACAAATGAGAAAGGACTGCTTTTCCTCTGCATTCTTTTCTGGGGACTTTTATTTAAGGCAATCTGTCTTTCCCCCTTATGATAGCACAGCTTCTTCAGAGGGCATAATTACAAGAGCAGGGGATGGCTCAAGAGAAACTCTTCAAATAAGAGAGGCAAGCAGAGGAGTAAGAGCAATAGGGGGTCCCCTTTTCCTCATTGCTTCTTTCAACAAGTCAGGCTAACTTTGTTTTCCAAATGTCACTTTTATTAACTTCTAACCCATCACACCTTCTTCCCCACTAGATTTATCCAGTGAAGCGGGATACATTCTTTGGTCCTCCCCTCCACCTCTTGTTTTAGTAAGCTGAATGCCTCACAGAAAGTTCACAGGGGAAGCAGTTGGAGAGATGGTGTTAGTGGATAGGGTCAGAAAGAGCTTTTAACTTATTTTAACATCGCAGCCCTTTCCTATTTTGACTTTTATCTGCTCATCTGGACTTTTTGTTTGTTCATTCATCCATTGGTTTAAAAGGGAGGGGGGAACTAAATGGTGTGGAAAGAGATTGGTACACCCTGTGCCTCAACCCACAGCACTTCACTGAAGATATACACATTCAACCCCACCTACTCCCAGTGTGATTCTCTGTCCCTGGTGGCTAAAAAATGTTCTTGTAGCATTTATAATCAACGAGAATTTATTGAAATACAATTCTGGCAAAAGCAGGAGTTTCTTCCCTAAAACCATGGGGCTTATTTCAAAGCAAAAAGAAGGTCTGACTGGGCTAACTTGTAAGTACACTTAAAGATCATATTTCACATCTGGCAGTGAGATTGATGGGAACTTGACTGTCAGAAGAAGGGTGTAATATAACTGGCTAATCTAACTTCAGGAAATCTGAAGGTTAATAATCAACACTTCATAGAATTCAGGATCTCTTTTTTTGCCATAGATAGAACTTATTTATTACTTTGTTCATTCTTCATACATCCCTTTTATTGCAACTGGTGCCAAGGCTGCTTATTCAGTTATAGAATCAAAACAATAAATGGCCAAATAAAGAAAGCTATGAGAGCTCAGTTGACAGCAAGATTTAAATTTCCTGAAACTTGAGCTCAACTAATGTCTAACTTAAAATCACCCAAGGCATCTTCCACTGCCTCCATTACAATGAAATTAGGCAAAATTATGAATGTGAGGTGAATTCAAGAGCCTGGACCTCAAAACTTTGAACTGCCTACTAGCAAATATGTTTCCAACATATAGTAGTCAGGTGCTATTTTTGTTTGTCATCATTTAAACTCAGAAAGGAATGCTTAGGTTCTTAACTGTAGTTCTGAGCTGATCTTGTTTTGACTTCTTTGTATTCTATTTTATGGTGGTTTTGTTTCACTGTATTTTAAGCTATGTCACATGTCCTATTTTTGCAAACATAAACATATTCACTTACTTAACTAATAGTTAAAAGAGGGTAAGCATGACAAGATGAATAACAGAATAATAGAGATGAAAAGGACCTTGGAGGTTTTCTAGTCTAACCCCCTGCTCAGGCAGGAAACCCTATATCAGACCAATGGTTGTCCAATCTCTGATTAATTGTTCTAACTGTCAGGAAATTTCTCCTTGCTTCTTTCCTTGATTAGTTTCCATCCACTGTTTCTTGACCTGCCTCCAGGTCCTTTGGAGAATAGCTTGACTCCCTCTTTTTTGTGGCAACCCCTTAGATCTGGGGCGTCAATCTTGCAACAACACGTAGTCATGTGACATATTGCAACCTTTTTCCCCTTCACTAAGCTGGGCATGGGCATGGCCAGTGCATGACACATCTGGCCCGCAGACCGTGAGTTTGATACCCCTGTCTTAGATGATATTGGAACACTGCTATCATGTCCTCCTTAGTCCTTCTTTTCATTAAATTAGACATACCCAATTCCAGAAATTGTTCTTTATGTTTTAGCCTCCAATCACCCAATCATCTTTGTTGCTCTTCTCTATACTCTTTCTAGAATGTCAACATGTTTTTAACCTCATGGTGACTAAAACTGGATGCAGGGTTCCACATGTGGCCTTACCAAGGCATTATAAAGTAGTATTAGCACTTCACGTGATCTTGATTCTATCCCTCTGTTAATGCAGCCTAGGACGGTGTTGGCTTTTTTTGGCAGCTGCAACACACTACTGGCTCATATTTAAGTGATTGTCCACTAGGACTCCAAGATCCTTTTCAGTTACTACTATTGAGCCAGGTACTACCTATAGCTGTGCATTTGGTTTTTCTTGCCTAAATGTAGAGCCTTACTTTTTTCACCATTGAATTTCATTTTGCCCAATGTCGAAGTCTATCAAGATCCTTCGGTATCTTAAGCCTATCTTTTGGACTTTTGGCTATTCCTGCCAGCTTGGTGTCATCTGCAAATTTGATGAGTTTTCCATCTATCCTTTCATCTAAATCATTGATGAATTGGGGAGCTTTCTTGGGGTAGGTTTGTGTTCATGGATTTATTTATTTACAATTAATTTTCTAGGATGCCCAACTCCAGCAATTATTGGTTTTTAGTATTTGTATCATGTTAAGGCTTAACATGATACAAATAGTAAGAATCAATAATTAAACCCATCTATCCCCTCTTCTCACCCATCCTGCTCCCCTAGGCAAATTAATCTCTCTCCCTATTAGCATAACTATACTAGATTTGCAGCTGACTATAATCTGCATTTATTCAATTTAGTTATTTATTTATACTTTGGCTCCCAAAGAAGCTGGTTTCCTGCCTTTGCTGTGTTCACTGCCTTGAAGAACATTAAAGTGCAGGCAAATGATTTCACCCCAGTCCCCAGAAGGAGTGTGTGGCCAAAAAAGGCACCTCACTTTATTTGTAATTCATTGCAGTGTAAATAAAATACGCTCCAGGCTGACAATCTAAGTACAGTGTTCTACTGTGTACAAATTGAAAATGCACTGCTGTGCAACAAGCTTGAATCTTATATGACCATGTGGGGACTATTTTCTATTCAGAGGGAAAAAGAAAAAAAACTTCTGTGAATCAAACCTTTCCCCCAATTGTCAGGTTCAAAAACTCTTTCTCTCTCTCACACGCACACTCATTTTTATAATTGTAGTCTTGCATTATATTACCATAATATCACAGTGACTCTTGGTGACTTCCAAACAATAAATTATTGTTTTTGCTGTGTTTTGTTGTTGTTGTTGTTGTTGTTAATCTTCTAGTCACAGCCCGGGACTGGAAAAACTTAACAGTTCAATCCTTACCAAGGACCTAAAAGCTGTTAAGATAGCATCTGAATATTATTATTATTATTATTATTATTATTATTATTATTATTATTATTATTATTATTATTATTATTATTATTATTATTATTATTATTATTATTATTATTATTATTATTGCATCAACAGAAGTGTATCACAGCGGCCAGTTGTTTCGCCGGATTTGGCATTAATTACTAGTCGGGCCCCACCCAGGGGCCTAGGACGTCGTAACGTATTTTCGTAATATGTGTGCGGATCCAAGCAGTGCAGCCTTTTGCATTTGACTGATGGTGATTTTGTCAATTTTTAACTGTTTTAAATGTAATTCCAGTTTATTATTATTATTATTATTATTATTATTATTATTATTATTATTATTATTATTATTATTATTATTATTATTATTATTATTATTATTATTATTATTCACACAGCTACTTATGTTCAGGCTGGGTTTGGCATTTTTGTCTACTTATTAAGTCCTTTCCAAGGACCTGGGATAGGCAGATGTGGATGTTTGATGGTGTTACTGATATCGTTGCAGGATGGAAGCTGTTCTGGTTACTGATGATGATGATGATGATGATGATGACCTTCAGTTTGATTCACAGTCATTTGCACAGCCACAGTGCAAATCAAGATATTTTGTTATTTTTTTCTAGTTGTTTCTCTTCAAGTCATGTATCACCCAGTATTACAATATCAGCGAAGCAGATTTTTTTTTCTTTTCCACCACAGTGATGGCGGACGTGTTGTGGGTCAGATGTCTGCCTGTTTCGATCTCAAAGTCCCACCGGATTTTGACCTGTTTATTTTCAAGAACTTTGTCAATTTGGTATTCCCAGTAATTTTTGCTACATTCAAACCCAAACTTCTGTCAAAGCTTCCAGTGTATGTTTTTGACAACTAGACCATGATGTTGTAGACAATCACTCTGTGAAATTTTCTGCAGCCACTGATAAGGTGATCCACTGTTTTATCATTAAAACTATTTCTTTCCACCGGTCCTGTCATTTTCAGAAATGTAACATCTGGCAAGTGCATACGCATATACATATACCATATTTTCTGGAGTATAAGACGCACCAAGGCTTTGAACAGGCAAATTTTAAAAAAAAACACATTTTTGTACTCTGCAAACCTCCCCAAAACGGCCTGTTTTTCGCAAAAATGGGCCTTTTTTTAAAAAAAAAGGCATGAATAGCCTTTAGGGGGCTTGCTGAGTGCTCCTGAGGGGTGGGCCTTCCAAAAAACAAGCAAAAAATGGCTGTTTTACTTGAAAACTGGCCCATTTTTGTCAAAACAATGCATGCATAGCCTTAAGGGGCTGGGGGGGGGGGCGAAACTGAGCAAAAAATGGCCCATTTTTCACTCATTTCTGCCTTTCCCAGCCCCCAGGAGATCTCTGAAAGCCTTCTAAAAGCTCTGCAAGGCCACTTTGGTGAAGGGGGCAGAGTTTTGGGAGGCAAAAAATGCTGTATTCAGTGTATAAGATGCACCCAGATTTTCAGCCTCTTTTTTGAGGGAAAAGGGTGCGTCTTCTACTCCAAAAAATACAATACTATACAGATATAGATATTCTATATACATAGAAGCATGCCACAGGCAAACATTTGGTATAGAAGAGAATCTTCATAATTTATTTTATACAAGCCATGACCCATTGGGTCACAGTTTTAGACCACCCCTCACCTAAACAGAGAAGTAGAATGACCATGGATGGGCAAAAGAAAACAGTAGCAACAGGAGCAACTTCTGTCTTCCTGCTGGCTTTCCCATTGACTTTCCTTGTAAGAAGCAGTCAGGCAGCATTTGAAATGACGATCACTTGACTGAAGCACCATGACAGCACTGAACCATCCATAACGTTATCAAATTTCGATGCTGTAAAAGACACGGGTACTGGAGTTTAGTAAATTAGTCCATTTGAGATATATTTATTCAAAAACGGTTGCCCTGTGATTCCCCAATTGAAGGTTACAAACAGGCACAAAATTTTTAGTACTATGTACAGTACATGAGTTTGACAACCAGTGTGATAAGTTAAAGAAGCTTGACAAGATGGATGTCAGACTCAATGTGGAACTAAGCTCTTCCCTATCTAATTTCTATATATCATGTTAACTACAGGAGCATCTTCTCTTCAAATAACAATATCATCACAAAAGAAGAGATTATAACATAAGAATTGTAACACACATCCCTTTGGCCGATCCGCTCACACAGAGAGGGACTCCTCCGGGTGCCGTCCACTAGGCTGTGCCAGCAGGCGACGCCCAGGTGAAGGGCCTTCTCTGTGATGGGCCCGACCCCCTGGAATGACCTTCCCCCTGATATTAGAACAACCACGGACCTCCGCTCCTTCCGCCAGAAGCTCAAAACCCACCTGTTTAATCTAGCCGGCCTGGCCTAATTCCAGCTTTCCCACCTCAGTCTGTATTTTTAAATTTCATGGGTTGGTCTTAAGGCTAAGTTTTTATTTTTTATAAACTTGTACAGGGGTCTAAAGTTTAATCCAATTTTAATTATATTTATTACTGTTTATATGGTTTTAATTTGGTATCTGTACACAGCCCCGAGTCCCTCCGGGGAGAGGGGGCGGTCTAGAAATCAAATTAAATAAATAAATAAATGAATGAATTATATTACAGAAGGTATTGTAATATAAGAATTGAGCTGTGAAAGAAAGATTACCTGTTACTAACTGCGAAACTCTTAAGTATGAAAACTCAGCATAAGACAACTAGCACTTTCTATAGCAACTATCTGAACATAATCTGTGTTCACCATTTCACATGTGTATAATAGTTCTTACAATTTTTGTTATGTTCTTTTCCGGTAGCTCCTCACTATGCACTTGGACAGACAAACAAAAACATTCCCTAAATGAGACTTATTTTATTTTTCAAATTTAAAAACTTTTTTTTAAAAAAATCTGGCTTTAAGTTCCAATTTTCCTTACAGTGAAAAAATATGCTGCCTTGAATTAAACTCAAGTCCTGACAGTGACGTGCAGTCAGGTGAGGCAGAGGAGGCACAGCCTCACTGCTCTCATCATGAAAAGAAAAGGAAATGTAAAAGGAAAAAGGCGAGAGCTGAGGTCAGGCTGAGCTAGTTGCTGCCTCACCATGGATGACTCTGCTTAACTGTTTAAAAAAAGCCTCAAAAAGCGCCCTCTACTATGAGGCAGGAGAACTGCATCCCTCATCTAGTCTGACTTTAGGCGTTTTATGATCACTCGAGCAGAGTTAAGCAAGGGTTAAAAGCCAAAAAAGTCCTGACATAGGTGAGCCACGCAATTCTCCTGCCTCATAGCAGAGGGCGCTCGTTTGGGCGGGGCTTCTTCAAAGGACCCGAGGCAAGAGCAGAAACAGCTGGAAAAGGTATGTGTGGGTCAGAGGGAGGGGGATGAATTCAAACTTCTAACTTCAAAGTGTAGTTTGATTGCAGGCAGAGCGACGTTGCCTTTTCAAACCTGTAATCAGAGAATCTGGGCTGGATCCTTCCGGGGCTGGGGGAAAATGTGTGTAGTCCAATCCAACTTCTCTGTGTGTGTGTGTGTCTGTGTGTGTGTCTGTATGTGTGTGTTTGAGAGAGGGGGGAGGGCGGGAGAGAGGGAGGAAGAAGGGGAAGGAAGAAGAAAAAGAAAAAGAAAGAAGGAATCTTCTTTCGCAAAGGAGAAAAACAAATGCTGTCGCTTTAAATCAGAACTGAGCATGCCTGGCTATGGAATTCTGGGAGTTGAAGTCCACAAGTCTAAAAAAATTTGAAACCCACCACTGGGTCAGTGCCTCACCAGCCATAAACCTCACCGCACGTCACTGAGTCCTGATGACTATCAGGTCCTACAGTTTTACTTGCGGCAATACAGATGTTTTGGTCCCTACTATCTTCTGGTTGCTCCCCCTTATACAAACAGGTACAAAAGTGTTTAACTTTTCAAATTCAGTAAAAGTCAGTTATGAGCTGCTACTGCCATATCAAAAGCAGAATGCTAAGGTAATAAAATAATCACTACTGTGCAGAGAAGTTATTGTGCTAAAATCTCATTCATAAAACATGTCTGGATATACTCATGTACTTAATAAGACATTTCCAACATTTTAATTTGAAAAAAATATATTCTGAAAATAGGATAGTTTTCTTCGATTTTCAGACTAGACACAAATATCGCTGATGGTCTCCCATTCAGCTACTAAATAGCATTCAATTATACCATATCTGGAAAAAATACTTTTAAAATTTAGTACCAGTAGATTTTATTAAATATTTTACAAACCGTATATATCTACGTATACTTCAAGAGGTATTCAGATCATCTTTAAGGGTGAGAATATGACATTAAAGCAATGACACTCAAGTGAAAATTGCATAAAACTCACAAATAAAGAATGTTCTTCAAAAAGTTAAATGAAGAATACTTTGCAATTTACAAGTACAAAAATTGGATATGGTTTTAAGTACTACGTATAAGTATTATGACCAGAGACAATAAATATTGTTTGGAATACCATGTCTCTGTAGGGTCCATGTAAGTCAGAGACGCATCTTCTGCTCTAGTAAGTTCTGAATCTAAAATCTCCTTTCATTAGGTTCAACCAGATCGGAAAGTAGCAGGTTTTGTCCAAGCCTTCTTTTGGACAGATTAATTCTTTTTATTCTCTAGTGGTCCTGGATTAACCCCAGTGAAGTGTTGTTTTGTTTCTCTTTGTTACATTTATCCTGGTGTCTCTATTCTCTCTTCTTTTTGTCAGACAGAATAGTACAAAGTACAATCCTTAGTCAGTTTTGTTTTCAGAAGAGGGTTCATCAGTGGACATGGTTTTTTTTTAAAAAAAAATTGATTCAAATCTAGCAACTAACCACATCAAAGCAAATAAGATTTGGAACTATTCTGAGGACACTTCATGTTAACTTCTTAATTAGCATCTTTCAGATATGTATATTTCCCTATTTTAACATGGTCCTTTCAATGCTGTTTAAGCATTATTTTGGTCTTCTAAATCAACTGTGTCCATCTGATTTTCCAATGGTGAAGGAAGACCATTTTATTCTGGCTTGAGAAGGACAAGAATTTCCTGAAAAGCTTTGTTTTAATAGAAAGAATTAAAGAAAATATGATGATAGAAAGTAGCAAATTAACAAACGCATTCCCATTTTCTAAACATATTTCAAAATATTTTAAGTGTTTAAAATAGTTCTTTTGAAAAAGAAAATGTAATTTATATTGATACATGCACCCTTTACTATGGTCTATCTTTTATTATAAAACAATCATGCTTTAATGGTCATAATACAATTGCTACACACATCTATTTTAAAAATACTAGCATTGCCAGTTTCTTCTATTTTAAACTGCTTCCTTATCTGATATTAAACTTTTAACACTGTTAAATATCTATGATAGATATTTAGGAAAGCAAAATGACCAATAAGATTGTAATACATTGAGGGAGATATACTCAATGTTCCATGCATCATTTGGCTTGCAATCTTTGATAGCTTATGCTAACATAATTTTTTTTACGCTTTAAGGCGCCAGAAGATTTTTTATTGTTTTTGTACCAAATAATTTAATTACTCATCTTCAGATTGCTTTTACCAATTAAAATGCTGTTCTTAAACCAATGGAGAGAGGAAATGACTGGGGAAAGGCCAGCAATATTTTGGGGGTTTTTAAAGTAAAACTTTTTAAATATTGTATATAATTTTGCTATATTTATTTATTTCTACAATTTTTAGAAGAAAAGAAGCTAAATTGAAGGGGTGAATACATTTGTGAATTTTGTTGTAATAGTATTAAGATGTGGTCTAGAGTGTAATAGTTTGCAATGGCTAACTGTGTTACACATTTCTAATACTACGTTGCATAAAATTATTTGGATTCCATTTTTCCAGTAGCTGCAGTGATTCATATCTTGTGGAAGCCTTGGGAAATCCAATGTTTTTGCAAGATATGGAAAAGCTATCTGATTCATTCATTCAAAGAGCAACAGAGATAATTAGGGGACTGGAGGCTAAAATATTTGAAGAACGGTTGCAAGGATTACATATGTCTAGTTTAGTGAAAAGAAGGTCTGGGGTGACATGATAGCAATATTCCAATATCTAAGGGCTGCCACAAAGAAGAGGGGGGTCAACCTATTCTCCAACTACCTGAAAACAGGATAAGAAGCAATGGATGGAATGTAGTCAAGGGGTTGTCTAATTTATCATGTATGATCATGGAAGCACACTCATTGATAAGATGACCCTTGAAATTTCACCCAAAATACCATGAAAAATGGGTTATCCACAAATGAGCCAATTTTTAATCACAATGACAATGGGGGAACTGCTGTGTTACACTATTATTTAAAAAACCCACATAGTTTTTAAGCTTGTGACAAGACAGGATCCACAAATAAGCTGAACACATTTCCCAGTTTATCTGCAAGCATATATGTTAAATATTAAACTGAGTCTTTTTTATCTCTAAATCTATGGGACACTAGAAATGGGCTTCTCCTCCATCTGATAAGTCCTGCTGGGAAGCAAAGCCCAAAGCAATATCAAGATCTCGGTCTTGTCAGTATTTTAATTTTTCACATTGTACTCATTCAGTGCCACCTACAACTTTAAGAAATTAAATGTAGGCAGTGATCAGAGTACACATAGCAGTTTAATGTGTGACCAATGCTAAGCAGCTATGATGGGACCACAAAGGGCAACTGCTCAAGAACATTGATTCCTGTCCCTGTCTACTGAAGTAAGCATAGGGAAAAGCTCTAGAATCGTTTCAGAGTTACTCTGTATAACAATATGCAACCAATTTGCAATTTGCTAAACATAACACCTTTGCCAACGCTAATAAACCTGGTAGATGGTTAGCATATACTTTGAGAAGGAATATGAATGACAGAATTATTGATAAAATTGAGTTTCGAGGGAAGATGGTATATCAACAAGAGTTGATTAAAAAATCATTTGTGGACTATTATACTAAGCTATATGTACAGGATAATATACAGAACAAGTTAATAGATGATTTTTTGGAAGAAAAAAGGGTTGCAAAAATTTCTGTGCTTCAAAAGGCAAATTTGGAACGTCTTATAACCGCTGATGAGATCACTTTAGTTATAAATCAACTTAAATTAGCTAAGGCTCCAGGGACTGATGGTTTGACTGCAATGTATTATAAAACTTTACAACTGGAAATGATTGAATATCTTACACAACTATTTTGTAATATACAACAAGGAGGTAAAATACCTCCCTCATGGAAAGCGGCTTTTATCTCATTGATACCTAAAGATAAAGAGGGCCCTAAGAAACCAGAGGATTACAGGCCGATATCTCTTCTGAACACAGATTATAAAATATTTGCTAAGGTACTAGCCAACAGATTGATGCCGGTTATTCAAGAGATTATTCATCATGATCAAGTAGGATTTATTGAAGGCAGACATATGAAGGAGAATGTAAGGCAACTCATAGGTTTAATTGACTATCTTGATAAGAATAAGCAGATCTCTGCAGTGCTGGTTTTCTTGGATGCAGAGAAGGCCTTCGATCGAGTGAATTGGAACTTTCTAACCAAGACTTTGGAAAAGATGGATATGGGACCACGATTGCGGCAGGCGATTGGAGCAATTTATCAGCAACAAAATGCACAACTTATTATTAATGGAAATTTGTCAACAACTTTCGAGATACAAAAAGGCACAAGACAAGGTTGCCCATTATCCCCATTGTTATTTATTTTAACTTTGGAAGTCTTGTTGAACGCAATTCGGGACTCAAAATCCTTAGATGGCATAGCTATCAGGCAAAAGGAATACAGAACTAGAGCATTCGCCGATGATCTGGTTGTTACCCTTTCACATCCTTTGAAATCAATAATCCAGATGAAAAATATCATAATAGAATTTGGCATGGTGTCTGGGTTTAGACTAAATCAAAACAAAACGAAAATGATGGTTAAAAACATGACAGAGACTCAAAGAAAGAGACTTGTAAGTTTAGCAGGTTTTGAAATAGTTTCTAAAGTTAAATATTTAGGAATACAAATTTCAGAATCAAACACAAAACTTTTCTCAAATAACTATGAAGTGTTGTGGCAAAAGATACAGAAAGATCTTGAAGCGTGGAAAAAGTTACAATTGTCTTTGCTTGGAAGGATCTCAGCAATTAAAATGAACATTCTACCTAGATTTATCTTTCTATTCCAGATGATTCCGGTGCTTAAGTCAGATAAAACCTTGTTAAATTGGCAAACAACATTAAATAAATTTGTTTGGAAGGAGAAAAAACCGAGAGTAAAGATGAAGATTATGCAAGATACACATGAAAGAGGCGGCCTCAGACTCCCAAACCTTCGATTGTATTATGAAGCTGCGGTATTAACGCATGTAGCAGACTGGTTCGGGAAAACAAAAATGGAATTGCTCAATATAGAAGGCCATGATCTTGTTCTGGGATGGCATGCATATCTTTTTTATGAAGACAGGGTGGATAAAGTGTTCAACAACCATGTTCTCCGTAGTGCCTTGATGAGAATATGGAAGAAGCACCGGCCCAATTGGGATTATAAAATATCGCTTTGGTTGGATCTTGCAGACACCATGGGGATTATGAATATTAAGTCACTCGGGGGTTGTTTATATAAAGATGTGCTTATTGCTGATGGGGGCGAATGGAAGTTAAAAACTTTGGAACAGCTGTTGGAAGAAGGAATTACTTTAAATTGGTTACATTACATACAGCTTCAGAAGAGATGGGAAGAAGATCGCAGGGTCGGCTTTATGGATAAAGAAGTGGAACTGATTAAGCAGATAAAAGAGACTGATCCAAAACAAGTTAAAAGAATATATAATGTACTGTTAGAAAGAGACTCAGAAAGTGAATTGGTTAAGGATTGTATGATTAAATGGGCTCAGAATTTTGGTGAAGTGGTTATGTTGGAAACGTGGGAAAAAATATGGATTCAGAATGTTAAATTTACAGTCACAGAATTTAAGGGAGAATTTTTATAAAATGTTTTACAGATGGTATTTAGATCCTAAAAAATTATCATGCCCAAATGTTCAACCAAAATGCTGGAGATGCGGGTGTCTAGATGCTACTTTTTTTCATGTATGGTGGACTTGTAACAAGGTGAAAGCTTTTTGGATAAAGATATGGTGGGTTATGCAGAATGTATTTAAGAAAAGAATACAATTCACTCCACAAATGTTTTTATTGGGTATAGTTAAGGATTTTACCAAAGGGGAAACAAAATTGGCCTTGTATATGGTTACAGCAGCTAGGTTGTTGATTGTGCAACATTGGAAAAAAGATTTTTTACCGACAATTGATCAATGGATTCAGAAGGTGGCGGGGTTCGCCGAAATGGCAAAAATCTCAGCTTTCTTAAAAGCTCAGAAACAGGAGGAATATACACAGGAGTGGGCAAAATGGATTGATTATATACAGAATAAATATCAGACTAGGAGTTATTATCTAGTCTTTAGGTAAGAATGTTTAGACCGATAGATGATCAGAGTAAATAGTATATGGGATGTTTGGAATTGTTAGAGTGGTATACAGCGGAAGTCAGGGGGGTGGGTTTGTGTGGGAGGTGGGGGAGGGTTAGGGTGGAGGGTGGGGCACTATATATATATATGAATAAATTAGAAGATGGGATTAATGAAACATTGTTAGGCTAGGAGAAATTTATATTAAGAGTTATAGATGTTAAATTAGCTTAGAAAATGATCAATGTGTTATTATTAATTTAAGAGAAATTTATATAGTGTTTGTTGGGAGGAGAGGGGTTATGAGTAATCTATTTTAAGATGGGGGGAGGGGAGGGGGTAAAGTGTTTGGTATAATATTTGAATGTGAATTTTTGCGGGGGGGGGTTGGGGGGGTATAGCATTTGTATGAGATTTATATTGTGTGGAGGGGGGGTGAAAAGGGGGAAAATTTGTTTGTACAAAACTCTTTTAATTTAAAAAAAAACAATATGCAGAAATAAAGTCAGCAAAGACTATCTGCTGGTGAACACATCCTTAAAGAGCCTGCCACTGATTTATATCACAAAGAAATATTTGGGAATTGATCTCATGCTGCTGAACCATGACAAGGAAGTACAAAACACATCTGTGGAACAATCTGTTCAAGCTCTTCTGTCGTGTCACCTGTTACTTATCCGGTAGTTCTTTTGCCCAACCATAACTGCTACTGTTTCTTGTCATTCTCATCACCCAGAAAGAGAAGGGTGGATAATCAGGGAACAGGAGTACCAATATGGCTGATGGTGAAATGTGGTGGCTTCCAGAGTTTTAGTGAGATGGTGTCTCCAACTTCTCAAAGAGAAGAAAGGAAAGGAAGAGAAACCACTATTGCTGTCATTTGAGATTATTTTTATAATACTCCTCATATGTTAGTAGAACATCTCATAATTACCCAAAGCATAAATTCTATCCTTGGTTGAAATTATTTAGGATTCCAGGTTTACCATGCTGTTGAATAGCCAATATGCCAGAGTGACCTTCTGTTTTCCAAAAAAGCATTGATGTGCTACTCTACCAAGTGATAAACATTGAGGTTAAAAGGGCTGATGTGCTCCACTGAGCCTTGCAAGCAAAGCAGCAGGGAGCAGGGATGCTCATTTTAATGAGAATGAGGCCAAGCTTTGGAATTGTTTTTCAACCTTACAGGAAAGTTTGCAATCGATGACATGCAAAGGAACTAAATAATAGTGTTGAAAGCACCCAGCAAGCCCGTGGCTTGGTTCTACTTCTATTGTTATTGCAGGAAAATTAGAAAAAAAACATTGCCTTCCTGCAGTTAGATGGATTTTGCATAGTCCCCCCCAACTTAATCCCAAATCTAAATGTTCAAGCTACACCGCTGCTCTCCCCTTCTTGTGACTTATGAAACTCTTCTCCTTGGGAATATTTGAAGAGCACCTCTGTTGCTTTACAATTTTTGTTTTGCTAAGTGCTATATCTGTTAGCCCGAAATTAGTTTTGAGAAAACTATTAAAACCAGGCATTTCAAAGGTAATGATTTTCTTTTTGTAATCTGTCCTTTCTCCTAAAGGATGAACTATAGTGACATGGACTATTATATTCTAACTACAATTCTGTTAAGTAGCTCTACTAAGACAGCCTGGATTCCCCAAGGTCGCCAAAGACATGTAAGGATTTGTCCAATCCAAATACTAATAGTTCCTCTACAATTCAACACATGAGCAGCTAGAGTTCTAAATCTAAATCTTGTGCTAGAGGTGGCATGCAGAGGCCTCTCTGTGGGCACATACACCATTGCCAGCTGCTCTTCCAGGTTCCATTGTGCGCATGCATGCCAAAGAGCCGCTCTCTTCTAGGTTCCGGCGCTCACATCTTCACATGAAGAACAGCTGGTTGATGTGCATGTACGCGATAGAACCCAGAAGAGCAGCTGGCCACCATGCACATGCACATTGGCCAGCTGCTTTCTTCTGGGTTTCGGTGCTCCGGTGTGCATGCGCACTCCAGTTTCCCCACTATAACTATTACTGCTATATAGACAGGTTTGCTCAGAAATACGTATTAAATTAGGAGGCAATGATACCCTAGAACAGAGTATCTGCACATATCACCATTGAAACCCACAAGTAATCTAGATGGAATACAGTGTAAATCACTGAAACCTAGGCCTTAAATTAAATCTTATTTAAATGATAGGGGTTTTTTTATTTAAAAAAATGTGTTATATTGCTTTTTAATTAATAACAAAAAAACAGAAAGCAAAAAGAGCAAAGCACAAAAATAATTGTGATAGTCATGCATATATCGATGAAGAGAAGGATGGAAAAAGAATACATAAAAAGTGTTTGGAACTTGAAATATATGTGTATAACACCTTTGGTTCAATGGACAGTATCATGATCTAAATATATCAAAGCTCCACTATTTCTGGAAACAATTACATCAGTTAGAAAATTATGGAATGAAATGTTTCATTCAGTGGTTCCCAACCTTTTTTTGGCCATACCCCACCTAAGCATCTCTAAAATCCTGGTCCCCCCCCTCTCCCCATGACACATAATTCTTACTTTATTCAAAAAGTGAACTCTAGTTATGGGAGGAAGCCTAAAAGGCCATTAGCTTGGTTTAAATAAAGTTCAAATTGCCCTGTTAAAAATCAAATCCACCCCCCGTGGGATGTGGGCCCCATGTTGAGCACCACTGGTCTAATTAAAAAGTGATTTTTTTTCCTGCTCCAAATTGACTTTAAAATTAGAATAAAATATGTTGATATAGGAAAATTGGATGGAAGTATGGATACTGACTTTGGGCCAACTGAAACATGATGAAGATGAATTTTTAACATACTTTATGCTCTAAGATTAATAATATCTAACAGATATAACCCAATAGCAATATTTACACTTACAACATTTGTTAACACATTGTTAAGACTAGTAGTATTTTCACCTTCTGAAACACCTGACATATTAGAACAATTTGCTAATTTATTTAAAAGCAAAACCTGAGTTGTATAGATATTTGTTATCAATAAGTCAATTTTATATGAAGATGTTAATAAAGAATATAATAAAGAATTAGAGATTCCTGTATTGTCTAGTCAATAGGAGAGTGTCTTAACTTCTATAACAAGTGTGTCAATGGACCTCATATTATGATTTCAACATCAAAAAATAATATTTGAATGTATTAGACTCCATTATATTTATATAGGAAAGGATTGTCAAAAACAATATTTTGTTGGAGATGCAGTAAGAATAATGTTTTTGTATTTGCTGAAAAGTATGTTTTATTAGCTAAATAACCGCATTTGTTTCCAAGTGATTGTGCACGGGCTTACTAAATAAAGTATTTAAAAGGAACCTGTTCACTAATTAATTTTAGTGGAATAATTATTTAAGTAGCCAAACAATAATTAAAGTAAGTCTGTGAGATTTAGTGTTACTTACAATTTCAGTAAGTAAATCTCTCTTTTAATTGTTTTATGAGGCAGTCAGCTTTCATCCATTGTCCCAAAATGCAAAAGAAAGCATTATGGTACTTTGTGATGGTGTAAACATTTGTGGATATCCATCTATTTCACTTTTGATTGATTTTCATTCTGTTATGGGAAAGCAAAATCTGTCATAGAGTCAACAATGATATTGTTCTATATGGTATTCTTGAAACTCAAGATTCCCGCAAGAGATATTGGCAAGCTGGACAGCCAAACTTTCAAAAATATCTATCCTTCTATCTCTCACTTGGCACCCTATTTAGGCTGGGTAGTGCTGAACCTTGGTAAAAATGTTATTTATTTTTTTTTTGTTAGTTTTATATCCTGTCTTTCCTTGAAGATCAAGACATTATCACTAGCACTCTTGTCATTCAAAATTTCCCAAAACAACAACCTTCTGAAACACATTAGGCTAAGAGAGAGGGAATGGGTCAAAGTGCCTAGGGAGATTTCATGGCCCCTGAGTTTCTCGTTTTCTACGACTAGAGTTTGTTTCAGAGTAGAAGGGACTTACCTAATGTCCCTAAATTAAGCTATGAATCGACAAAGATTCCAGACTCCCCCCCCCCACAAACAAATTGCATAAAGAGCAAGACAAAAAAATTGTATGCCATTTTTGTGTGTGTCTTCCGGCATGTGTTTTCCAGTTTGGATCTGTTCCCATGATACTTAAGTGAGTCTGTGTTTTGCATTGTTAATTGATCTAACAGACCCATTCATTGTTGAATTAAACTAACTCTGTTCTGTGAGACATGCTGGTTTGGGAATGCCTAAACCTAGTCTGTTGATTAGTCCTGCATTCTTAACCCTCCAGGAAGAGCTGCTAATACAACAAGCAGAATAACCAAATAACAGAGTTGGAAGGAACCTTGGAGATCTTCTAGTCCAACCCCCTGCTTAAGCAGGAGACCCTATTCCATATCAGACAAATAGTTGTCCAATCTCTTCTTAAAAACCTCCAGTGTTGACTCACAACTTCTGGAGGCAAGTCATTCCACTGATATCACCATGATCAGACAGCAAGAACATCAAAGTCTAATAGACTGCAGTGCCTAGTGTTGTCTTCTTGGCTAGTGAGAAAGAGCTAATGATTTCATGAAGTTTTGTCCAAGAGTACATTGAGTGTAGGGGCACCACTGAGGAATGAAAAGAGTTTTTGACCTAATTAGCAGGATGATGTGCTGTTAGATCCACAAGTAAGAAATTTTACCTGGGCTAGTGATTGATCAAGAGTTTTAGCAACTAATCAGGGAATAAAAGTTCAGCTCTTCAAGACTGTTAATGTCATAAAAATATAGAAGTCCAAAACAGGACAATCTTCACGACAATTGCCCTGCTATCATTTTGGCCAAAGCCAACTTCTCAGAAAAATCAGGTTCCTTTTTCATTAAGCTGTTAAAACCCAAAAGAAAACTGCAATGCATCTGTACAGCTAATGAGACGTGTGCCTTAGATGTACATAGAAGAGAGAAGTATGTCTAATGTACATCTAAATATGTCTTAGAATCTACTGCACCATAGCTGCTGCTTCAATATATGGTTTCGTATCGTGACCCTTTAAAATAATTTGTGTTTTTAATTTCAAAATCATGAATTTTGTGCCACTTTTTTAGGGATTGGGAGAACCCTCAATAGTTAGTTTTTGTTCTGAGAATTATATGAAAACCCACACATTAATATGCCCTACAGAAAGAAAAAGGGCTTTTCATCAGCATCAAGAATTTCTGTGTTAGAAGATATTTTAGAATTTCTTCTTGACAGTAAGGAATCGGAACATATGGTTATGATATTTGGGTATACAGAGGTTTTTTTTTTTACATTTGGCAACTCTAAAATTGTATTATACCCATCTTTCATATTTGGTTCCTTTTTAGTCTGTCACTGAAAAATCAGAGAGTTGCAATTAGCCTCTATAGACATTTCATAAAATATAAGGAGAACCAGTATGTTTTGGAGTAGACCCGAATGTTGGCATATATATTTCATTTTTATATCACTTTCCTTAGAGATGTTTCCACAATATTCCAAATCCCAAAGATTTCCTGAAAGTTAATCTAGTTCAGGGTCATGTGATTTCTTTTCAGATCTCATTTTGAGAGAGTTTAGAGATAACAATGGCTTTTGCTGCCTGTGAACTAGAGAAAATCCTGTAGCTCTAGTGAGAACAATAAGAGGAATTTTAGTGCAGAAGAGCTGTTTGCTTAATACAATGGAAGTTGGTACAAACTGGACTTGCAAGTGTCAAGTAGACAGTGTGGGAAAATCTATATTACCACATCTGAGTCAACAAAGTGTTGAATGCAGGAATGCTGACTTAACTGTAACTACAAAAACTATCTAACCAGTTTCAATAATGGCTGAGAGGGAGTTTCAGAAGGGTTAAGCAAAGCAAACAGATTCCAGATAATGATGGGGCAGCAAAGTTGGCACTTGAATTATTAGAAATACCACATATTATGCAATTAGAAAGGCTTTGTTGCAAACAGCTGCAATATTGTAACTTTGCAATTGAATATTATCTAAAAACTAGAGGAGACATATCTGTGCCTGGAATAATTACATTAATGCATCTTGAAGGTTCAAACAAGCAAAGCTTGGACAACATAAGAGATGCCTGGTCAATTTTCTTGAGCTATAAATTAAGCACTTAAATACATTGGACAAATCATTTCAGAAAGTGACAAGAATTCAATAACACTAGGCTAATTTGGGTTAACAAATCTAATCCAGTTTTCTGCTAACTAAAGAAAGTGAACTTATTTAACCCTCAATGGCCAGTGGAATATAAAGGCACTGATATGCTTATGTCTGCATTTGGGTGAATTGGAGATAGAGAATTAAGGGATGTAAGGAACTGACACGGATGTGACTAGACAGACTGTATGTATTATGCACTTTTTTTGCACTTCTGCTTTAACAAGAGAATTTCTTAGGGATTAACTAAATGTTGTAAATTTTATCTAAAAACCAGGAACATGTGTGAGGTGCAAAATATATGAACAAAATTAATCAAATTAAGCCTACATTGTGTTATTGGCTTGCCAGATTCTTCCTCCCCCCCCCAAATGGCACTGGTTGGGGACACACATTTTCAATACACATCTAAGACTAGTATACCAAGATATTATTTTAGTGGCAGGTTTGTTCCCATAGCAATCCTGCATATTTTTCTTCTCTACTCAACCATCACATAAGAAGGTTGGTGTCATATGAGTAATTGCATTATGACGGTCCTCAGAAAGGTATAAAGCCAGATGGCACAGACATAGGAATAATTCCCAGTTCATCAATTTATAGAAAAATAATATTCTTACATTATTTGAGCATAATAATATTTATTTAGGGGAAATTATGTAAAGGCAATTACACTCTAGTTTCATATTCAAGTGGGATTGTGATATAAATTTTATTTAAATGCATTTATTTATTTAAAACATGGCAGATTGTATCACACATATCATTAATGGACTATATTACATACACTATATACCGTAGGTAAAGCTGGAAGGTTTGGGTTTTGGGGGAGGGGGGGAATCAATTGAATATTAAGACATTATTTTGCTTTTTAAGGCAATGTTAAGCTTCACTAGACTGGACGTTGACTGCAGTTTTCAGGTGTTTCCTGCCTCAAATTGGTGATAATTTACCCTTCCAATTTTCCTTATTTGAGGTTGGAGAGCTTCCAGGGACAGAAAGAGAAAGACCTGGGAGCCCCTTTCAGCCTTATGAACTACATTGCCCATTGAACCTCAATAGATAACTGGCATCCTTAAGACTACTATGCTTTCCAAAAGAGGCCTTTATTATTTTGAAGCTACTCTTTCATTGTCCTATTTTCCTCCAATTTCAGTGGTCTGAATTCTACCCAACAGGCTTCTTCAAAGAAAAATAGGGGTATTTCAGATTCAAGAAACTGAGATTCAAGCAAAGTCAGTGTCACAATCTTTCACTTTTTTAAATTACCATGGGCTTTGGCTCATCAGCAAATGACGATCTGGCACCATCCCTGAATCTGCTGGATTCAAATAAGGTATTAAATCCTGGTACACCAAGTACAATGATTTCCATTATCTTGAAGAGTCTTTCAGCTTTTAATTTCATTAGACAACAATCTGTCCAACTGTTCAGTGACAGTAGTTGCTTGATTTGGTGCTTTCTTTTCACATGAGTTGCATCATTTGGGACTGAAACTAAAATGCCCAAGTTCAGATTTATCCTCATCCATAGAAATTGATTGGATGACTTTGGGACGGGCATTCACACTTCACTCCATAGAATTATGAGTGTGGGAGGAAAAGGAAGGGCAATTACAATGAGTATGTTATGAGTAAAAGAAAGACATGAATCTAAAAATAAATCCATTAAAAATTCTCCTTTAAGTCCAAAATACTGTGAGTTTTTATAGTAAGTTATATTCCTCCTGATCTGTTTTTGAATTCTTCATTTTGAAGAGAGATGATTATTTATTTTGGAAATGTTCCCACTGCTTTTTCCAGTTTCTTAATTGCTGTTTCAGCTGCAGAATAGTTGACTCCTCCATTTCATTGGGAATATATTCTAAAGACTTGGGGTGAAGTAATTGAATGTATGGATGACCTTGGGGAATGAGAGGAAAAGATCTTGCCCAGGAAACAATCAGACAAGAGAAGCAGGAGCCCCCAGTGGCTTAATGGTCAGAGAAGGAAATTTAGGAAAGACTCACTCTAATGGATCAAGCAGTTAAAAGTGGCAGCAATAAGTCTGTATTTCAGAGTTTCAAGATTCTGTTAATGTAGCCCGACAATAAAATAATATTAGTTCACCTGGTCATGCTTCCTGTCTGGTTTACCTGGGAGTACTGATAAGGAGCAAGAGAATCCAAAAATGCCACCAATCAAGCTCATGACAACAATTAGACCTTCTGAGATGTTTGGAGCTTCAGGAGAAAAGAACCATTTCCCCCCAAACATTCTAGATTTGAACCCTGTAAGATGTGGAATGGCCAGTACTTTGTATTGTGCCCAGAAATAAATTGGCAACCATGGCTAAGCCTACTTTCATTAAAAAAAAATTAAAGTGCCTCGATACTTAGGAATACCATGCACTATCCCATAAATATGTGTGTAACATTTCACACTATTTAATCCCATCTCCTTATCCAAATTGAAGTCCGTTTCTAATATTAATTCTGGCTGCTGGTCTTTACATGAAAAAAATGTTTGCCAGTCAAGTAGCAACATGAGAATGTCAATCTCCTCTTCCATCAACAGGCAGCTTTGTGCTATCCAGCTAGCTAGATAATAGCATGAATCACATCAAGACGTCATCACATTTTGTGATACACTGACATCTTTTCTTTAGTCCATGCCTCTGGATCAACATGAATAAGCCAATGTATTTTGAACAATGCTGCACAGGGAATGAGTTGTCTTTCAGCTCAAATAAACAACCAAGAATACCTGACATTTGTTGAGAATGAAGGTTCTTAGCAGAAATGCACATAATCTATTCCAGGCTGCATCTCTTTCGAAAACTTGGCGATGGATCAGAATTAAGATCCATCATAATTCTACCATGAAGATACCAAAGGTAGAATTGTTTGGTGAAAATCAGGTATTTCAACTTGCCCAAAGTAAAAAACAGATTCATCATTACAAACATTTACACATTTCAGATATTCATAAACACATAAACAAAACTTTTATATTGGTAAGAAATAAATTCAGTAGTCAATCGTTCATAGATGATTTAAAAGAATAGAGTAAATAATAGATCTTTTGTAGGCTATATTTCCCTCTATCAAATCCTACAATTAGTAGGGAAACATAGCTGATAAAATTCTACTGAATCACATGCTACTCACAAATAAATATCTGTGAGTGATTTTCCCTTTTATTCTTTTTACGCTGAGTTATGCCAGCATTCAAATAGCTGCTTTTCAGTGACTGATATTTATCTTTAGACTTCTTTTGTCTGCTAGTCCAATCTGTCCTTTGGCAGAACTCCATTTCATTTTGGGCTTCTCTGGAAGAAAAAAAAAAGCTGTAATTTACCCTTCCTCGGCACTTCTACAAACAGGAGAATAAATGCCACACTTGGCTTTTGAAGTGCACAATTAAGATTTTTCCCACAATTCACATTCTTTTCCCCCCCTGTTTGCCTTTCCAAAAATGCAGTTGTTGCAGAACAAGCCATCTTTTATCCCCGTTTCTTAAGTAGGAAGGAAAACGCCTTTCTTGCCCTCTTGTAGCTGGTGGAATGCTGGTATTTGTACAATTCTGGTATTTGTATTTTTAAAAAACCTGCGGAATATAAGAAAAGCAGTCCAAACTGTAACCAAATAGGAGATGTCTGAGCCATGAATTGGATTGCAGTGTAAATGTAATTATTATCCTTACTGATAATGGGATGATGAGTTTCTATTCTCTACCTATATTGTTTAGCAGGAAACATACTAGAGACATGGTATAATATCACTGTATGAAAGGATTTAATAAGCATCTAAATATCTTTTGCACCATCAAACTGTGGAGCTAGTAAATGGTTTTCCATGTGGCAATGCAAGATCACTTAAAACAGCTCAGATATCTAGATACTATAGCATGTAACGGTCTAGGCATTTCTTCAAGGGTCAGTGAATCCCTAGGTGATCAGAAGTTCGCAACTCTTCATAGTACAAAGTTAAACACATATTTCTGCATATCTGAATTTGTACTTAAGTGCAATTTTTAACAGATTCAGAATAACAAAAATGATTGATATAACGGGTTATAGTTTAGACACACTTTCATTCAGTACTTTATAACATTTCTTTGGTAAAAATAACCATTTCCAAATGTTTCCATCAACTAACCAGGAGCAGTTTTATTCTTGCTTTTGGATCTTTTCCCACTCTTCCTTGAAGAAGTCTTTTAATCTTGAAATATTCTTAAATCACCTTGCATGCGGTGCCCATTTAACAACCCCTCAACCAAAATTTTCAATAATGTTCAAGTTGAGAGATTTTGAAAGCCATTCCAAAATCTTTGCCTTTATTTTCTATTGGAAATCATTTTCTTTTGTCTTTTTTTCTTTCTTTGTGTGTGATTTGGATTATTTGTTTTTTTTTAAATATGTAATCTATTCTTAGTTTAAATTTTTCTCAGAATGTACACTGTTAGGTTCTAGAATATGTAGGTACATTTTTCTTAGAATGTACACTGTTAGGTTCTAGAATATGTAGTTTATTTAAGCTCCTTCCAACACCTGTACAATATTTCATGTGGGCTAGTTTCTACACAACTCCAAAGACTAATCTAGGACACAATGTTAAATGTGTAATGATTCTTCAAATGCTTTACTATCTTTTTTTCTCTAAACGAAATCTTGCATGCTTGTGGCTGAACACTTCAGTTTTTGATGTAGCTTTCTATGCTTCTTTCAAAAAAAAATACCAAAAATATTTTCAGGCCACAGATTTCCATAGACATGGATTTTATGATGAAGTTAGAGAAAAGTTTTCCTTCTGACCAATGGTGAAATTCAATATTTTTTTTACTACTGTGGATGTGGCTTGGTGGGCATGGCAAGTGAAGGATACTGCAAAATCCCCATTCCCTCCTCACTCCTAGGGGAAGGAAATTGCAAAATCTCCATTCTCACACCACTCTGAGGCCAGACAGAGGTGGCATTTGCCGGTTCTCCGAACTACTCAAAATTTCCGCTACCAGTTCCCCAGAACCTGTCAGAACCTGCTGAATTTACCCTTGCTTCAGCAAGCCATTTGCAGTGATCTGTAAATTCTGTTTTCTAGAACTGGCCCATTGCGGAATGTTCTAGAAGAGATTTTTCTTGGTCTTATCTTCCAAATTGTGCCTTCAATAATGCCACATGACTTCCCTTTGTTAACAACATTTCTCACCATTGAAACCTGGAAGCATTTAGAGACATTCTTACATCTGTCATCTGCTTTATAAAAGTGACTTATCTTCATTTTCAAACACTCACATAGCTGCTCTGAAGACCCTGTGACTGTTGAAAACAGGCAGAATAATAATCACACCTGAGAGGTTAGACTGATCAGACTATTTGTTCACCTGTGGAACTGTCTTCACCTGGATAATTGTATGGTATGCTTTATGAATCAATCACCTCTTGGAACTTTATTAGTAATTATACTGTGCGAGGAAAGTAGTAGTACTGGATCAAATGTTTGCCCTAGTCATATTTACTGGGATTTTTTTTTTAAAAATGTAAACACCTGCCTATACATACATAGTTACGTTCAAGTGTGCAGAATGCTGAGGTTAAGACAGGTGTGCTATACTATGCTGAGGTTGAGACAGCTTCTGTTCACTTAAAAAGGTAAAGGTTCCCCTTGCACATATGTGCTAGTCGTTCCCGACTCTAGGGGACGGTGCTCATCTCCGTTTCAAAGCTGAAGAGCTAGCGCTGTCCGAAGACATCTCTGTGGTCATGTGGCCAGCATGACTAAATGCTGAAGGCACAAGGAACACTGTTACCTTCCCACCAAAGTGGTCTCTATTTTTCTACTTGTATTTTTACTTAGCCATGCTTTCGAACTGCTAGGTGCTTTTGAACTGCTAGGTTGGCAGAAGCTGGGACAAGTAACGAGAGCTTACTCCATTATGAGGCACTAGAGATTCGAACAGCCAAACTGTTGACCTTTCTGATTGACAAACTCAGTGTCTTAACCACTGCGCCATCGCATCCTTTTTTCTGTTCACTTAGGGAATCATTAAAACATACAGTAGTGCCCAAATAGTTGTGCCCAACTTTGTGGTAATTTTTTTAGTGATATTCTTAATTCCTATAACTTGTAATGGTGTCTACAAAATTGATTACCATATACTGGATTTTTTGGAGTATAAGATGCACCATTTTCCCTCAAAAAAGAGGCTGAAAATCTGGGTGCGTCTTATACACTGAATACAGCATTTTTTGCCTCCTGAAACTCCACCCCCCCTTCACCAAAATGGCTGTGCATAGCTTTTAGAAGGCTTTCAGAGAGCTCCTGGGGGCTGGGGCGGGCAGAAATGAGCAGAAAATAGCCAGTTTTTTGCCCCCCCCCCAGCCTCCAGCAGCACTCTACAAGCCTCCTAAGGGCTATTCATGCCTTTTTAAAAAAAACAGGCCCATTTCCGTGAAAAATGGGCCATTTTGGGGAGGTTTGCAGAGTGCAAAAACTTTTTAAAAAAATTTTCCTCTTCAAAAGCTTGCCACGTCTTCTACTCTGGTGCGTCTTATACTCCGAAAAATATGGTACATTTTCTGTATCTGTTCAATGTTTCCCAGCTAAAGGTTTAAACTAAGTGTAAATCAAGTTAAAATGCCTTCAGTAGGATATTTAATGTCTCTTTCCAAACACTCTTTGCAATAGTAGCTACATTTGAGTCTTTCTTCTAAAAATATAGAACGCCTTGTTTCGCTCTCCCATAATTCCCATAGCTTTCTCTTTACTGCCGTCAAACTTACAAAAAGCCAGGCTTAAAATAAATGAAAAAAAATGCATAATTTTGTAAAGTACCTAAATTTCATTGACATCAGTTTGGGTTGTTCCTGTAGTTCTCCCTTCTTGTGGTATATCATGAGCTTTCAAAGATCTAACTGATTTAATGCATGGATTGAACAGTAACTCTTAGAATAAATAGGTGCACTAAACAAGGATGATGAGTTTCTATATTTAGTGTAATCTCATTACGGAAGAATTAACATGAAATATTAGGAAAAAGTGATTCAAGGTTTTATACCTTAGTATAAAAACAGATTCTCAGGCAATGAGTCTGTGTGCAAATGGCATGCTTATTCAAAATCCTAATAGAGATATAACTCAGTACAATTTGAATTGATTAGATTTCATACAGTAGCAGAATAAGGAGTCAATTTTGATGAATCATTTGCTGCTTTCATCAATACAAAGAAACAATTACAAAGGCAGATTGTTCATAAAAGGCACATACTTCATAAAAATGAAGTATTATAAAAGTTATTTTTCATACTGATAAAAAAGTTAGTCATTACTATAATAATTAACAGATGCATGGTGCCCTGCCTTTACACACACACACACACACACACACACACACACACACACAAAACACAAGCTTTCAGCCTTATACTGAAAAGGCATGAGAAAAGGGACATGATTTTTGCCACTATGAATTGTCTAAAGTATATAAAAGTAAAAATAAAATGTGCATTTGAGTATATAATGAATTTATAGCTTAGCTGAAACAGAGAAGATCAGAGTACAACACAATACAATATAATAGCAGAGCTGGAAGGGACCTTGGAGGTCTTCAGGAAACCCTATACTGTTTCAGACCAATGGTTATCCAACATCTTCTTAAAGACTTCCAGTGTTGAGGCATTCACAACTTCTGGAGGCAAGCTGTTCCACTGATTAATAGTTCTAACTGTCAGGAAATTTCTCCTCAGTTCTAAGTTGCTTCTCTCCTTGATTAGTTTCCACCCATTGCTTTTTGTTCTACCCTCAGGTGCCTTGGAGAATAGTTTGATTTGTTTATTTATGCCTGGATGTAGTCCTATCAGGAGACCAATAAATATCATCAGGAACCCTTAGAGGAAAAGAAGGACTGGGGTGAAAGGATAGCAGTGTTCCAATATCTAAGGGGCTGCCACAAAGAAGAGGAGGTCAACCTATTCTCCAATGCACCTGAAGGCAAAACAAGAAGCAATGGATGGAAACTAATCAAGGAGGCAACCAACCTAGAACTAAGGAGAAATTTCCTAACAGTGAAAACAATTAATCAATAGGACAACATGCTTCCAGAAGTTGTGAGTGTTCCAACACTGGGGGGTTTTAAGAAGAGATTGGACAACCATTTGTCTGAAATTTTATAGGGTTTCCTCCTTGAGCGGTAGGTTGGAATACAAAACCTCCAAAGTTTGTTCCAACTCTGTTATTCTGTTATGTACCAGAGTCAAGTCCCCACTGAACTAAGGTTAGAAACTTTGGCTAGGCACTCTTCATTTGTCCCCTAGTGAAAATTACTGCATCTCCATTCCATTGTGTAGCCACTATTGAAGTGACATAAACATTTGTTCCTGTTATTTTAGCACCACAGATGGTTAGATGACACACTCTAGAAGACAATATAAGTTGATAGTGGAGAAATGAAGCCTGTCTTCCAGCCTTACTTACTTCCCAGCACCGTTATTGCAGAGATGCAGTTAGCAGGTCTTTGCCACCTCACCCTCTTTCAAAAAAAGGCAGGATATTAATGACATGCAATAAATAACTAATAAGTTGCTATTCTTAAAGGCATTAGTTTAATTGTGCAGAGATACTATGGCTCCCAGCAGTGATCTGAGATATAGGGGATGTGTAAATAGATATTATTTTTCTGGCAACCTGTTCTAATCTGAGTAAGAAAAACATGCAGTGTTAAATATGAATCAGTATTTTTAACAGACAGTTCCATTTTATTTTGAAAAACACATAAACACATGGAACTTATCCATTTTGATTCTTCTTGGACAAGAGTAACAAGGAGCACAAGAGTTTCTTGTCTAATTTCCCAACAATCCTGGCAAAATTGGTGTAATAATACTGTCTTCTAAAGTCATTTTCAGAGCTGTCTATTTTGTAATGCAACACATTATATAAAATATCAATTTATATAGGCAGAGACTAGATATCAGACAAGATAAATATCAGAGGAAAATATACAGAATGAAAAAACTTTTAACTAATTAATTTGTCATTCCTTATAGTACTACGTCAAGGTTCCTCTTATCCTAATACTTTAATACTAATATTGTTCATCCTGGCTGTTAAAATGCAAAAAAAAATTGCAATGAATGAATAATTTTAGGGTTTCTATTTGCTGATAAATATTTTATATAGCTTCAGTTGGTTTGGCTGAGTAATTTTAAAAAAATGCATTCTCTCCATTCCCACAAAAATAATTTACTAACTGCAGGTGTCCTTTTCAAATGAAAAGCTAAATAAAATTGACATCAAGGAAAGACTTGCTCTATGGACCCAATTTATCTTGATGCACCTGTATGGAATTTTTAGGGCAACAACATTTTATTATATTTGTCTCCCTGGTTTGTTAAGGCCAAAACATAGAAATGGGCTCTGGAGAAAGTCAGTATAAAATGAAAGTATAAATATGTTGGTGAAAAGGTCTTTATTTCTCTGAGAAGTTAAATAGATGTTTATAGTTTAGTCTGTAATTCAGCATCTTTAGTCCTGTCTCATGATTTCTTGATCTTTTCTAATCCTAACAATAACAATAGCATACCATAGAAATCCAGTTTACTTTTACACTTGTCCTGTAAAATCAATCCAGTAATCCAGTAGAGCTGAAATTATTCTTCAGCCAGTAGTCCCAAAGGGGGGCAACTGGACTTTCCTAGTTTTTCTTTGAAGATGGTTTTGCTTCTCATTCATCTTCAAAGAAAAAAACAACAGGTAAGTCCAGTTGCCTCCTGAAAAAGCACCTTTGGGACAACCATGACCTGGATGACTGAGAATCTCTATAGACTACTTGAACCTGTAGTTTTAGTGGTCATAATCTGACTTTAGTGCTAGACAATCCACCTTCTTGTTTCAGAACCACTTTAGGACACATCAGAGGCAAGAAAATAGTTCTTAGGAAACCACTGGTTTGTATTTTTTTTCAAGACTTCAACATAGCCTTACACACCATATAGTAATTTCTTAAGTGTTTTCACTGGATGAGATAAAATATACTTGCTGCCAATGAAATAGTTCTTAAAAGAATTTTATAATTCTTATATACTTTTGTGCCATGGTGGAAACATACCGTATATGCCATGGACATGATTACTTCTGAAGGATTAAAACACTACTCCTAACTACATGGAACACTTAAACTTGCTGTGTACATCATCTTTGCCAGTTGTGGGTTTAGCACTATGGAAAAATACCATTACTTGCATTTTCTTTTGTGATCAATAGCCAGTTATTTCCCCCAGAAATTTTGGACCAGGGATCTAAGAACTCTTTAGGGCCATGTGGTTGTAGTGGTATCTAGGAATGGCCTTGGGATACAGGAGGAAGAGTCACAGACTATACAACCATCTACAGTCTATACAACTATATAACCATCATGCCAAATGTATCTCAGCCCATAGAAAGAAAAGGAGAGTGGGAAGCATCTTGCAAGATAAGTATCATCCCTTCAGGCAAAAGCACAATCTATGAGTACTAACACTACCTTTGTTGTAAGGTTACAAAAACTAAAAGAATCTTCTAGGTCTAAAAGCATGTTTCCCCTTCTTTGTTTTTATTTTTCAAAAAATTAGGAGGGTTCCTTCTAAAATGCACTCCTACATACCATCACATCTTATATCTGATGCAGATACTGTATATTTTAAGTGTTTTATAACATTAATAATTTATTTAAAAAGTTAGCCCAACTAAATTTTATTTATTTAAGAGACTGCTAAGCTAGTTATCATAAAATAAAAATACATATTTTCCCCAAAGAGTAATATACTGTTTACATTTTAAATTGTTAAAAAAATATCAAAATTAATTTTGAAATAATCACAACTTGTGAAATCTTAACTTCCAATCACCATTGTTACTTAGAATATGCACATCGTGTACTTCAAACAGAAAACTTACTTTGGTCTGTATTACGCATCATAGATATATTCTATGTAGGAAAATAAATCTAAAATCAAATAACTTTCAGACAGGCCTGCTATCCCTGAGACACCGATTCTGAAGCTGAACCTTGGTTTTATTTATTTAAATTAGGCTGGACACCTGCTGCTTTCTCAAACCATCTACCTTCCTCAGAGTTTTGTTCTCATCAGGGTCCCTTGAGTTGGTATTGAGTCTCATGGAAAAAGGATCTGTGGTTTTCAGCTTTCTGCAATCACATCAAGACAAGTCACTGAAATGTTTGATAAGCAAAATACGTCAAAAGTGCTAATGAAGATGGGAAATGAATAACTCACCCAGTGTGCTTTATAGCATATGAGGAGCCTAATACAATTGTGCATCCTGCCAAGAAGCCAAATTCCACTGAAACATGGAGTCTTTTTTATTAAAGAAACCATTTACAATGGAGAACATTTTAATATCCACAGGTATCCTGTGTGGGAGAAAGCTGCACAGAGCTTTCTCCAATCCATCTGGCAACAATATTCATTAACTGTAAGAGATGTCTTACACACATGTTTTGTGTTAATTTTCAAAACTGCAGTATAGCTCAGGAGGCAAGTCAGATCCAAAATATCACTAATGAGTAGGGAATAAACGTAGGGAGTACCAAATAAATAAATAATTGTGCACTTTGGGGCAGAAAGCTTTCCAACAACCCATCAGTTTAATTCAAACTAAGTGCCGCTGCTAATTCCCAACAGGACCATTTCAGAGAAGTCTATCCAAAGAATCTGCAGGGTTTTCAGCCCCACCACATACATACATTCCCTTGGTCATTTTGCAGGACTTTGTAATGAATTCTCCCCCTTTTTTGGTGCAAATGTGGCTTCTTTCAGTATCAGATGTGACTAATAACTTCCTCCCACCTCTTCACTAGTTCTTAAAAATGTTCTTCATATGACATGTTCTAACCCCCATTCAGCAGCCATGCTCTCATTCTTCAGCCCTAACATCATAGAATCAAGGGCAAGGCAACTTGCAAAGTCTTTGATACACACCTATGCTGGTAAAAGGTTGTAAGATTGACAGGTCACCATGGAGAAAATTGTACAACTACTCCAGCATCAATCTCTGCCCCTTTGTGCCTTGATGTGTAGCAGAATAATTCCTAACAATACCGAGGGGACCATCAGCACACAAAAGTTCATGCTAGCTTTTTGATCATAAGTGAACAATGGTGGATTCTGGGGAAATCAGTCTCTTTTATTAAATTATGCTTCAAAGAGCCGCTTTTGTACAATTTAAAAATTATCCCAGTGACTTATGAATCCTGTACATCTTTATACAACAGAATAAAAGAGTTAGAAGGGACCTTGGAGATCTTCTAGTCCAATCCCCTGGAGACCCTATGCCATTTCAGACAAATGGTTGTCCAATCTGTTCTTTAAAACCTCCAGTGATAGAACAATCCCAACTTCTGAAGATAAACCTGGTTAATTGTTCTGACTGTTGGCACATTTCTCCTTAGTTCTATGTTAGTTCTCTCCTTGATTACTTTCCATCCATTGTCCTGCCTTGCTTTGGAAAATACGTTGACCCCCTTTCTTTTTTATAATGTCCCTTAAATATTGGAACACTGCTATCATATCACCCCAGTCCTTCTTTTCATTAGACTAGACATACCTAATTCCTGTAACCATTCTTCATAAGCTTATCCTCCAGCTCCCTAACCATTCTTGTTGTTCTTCTCTGCATATGAAATAAGGTCTTTGGAAAGGTCTTTGGAAAGTTGTTTGATAAACCATTAAAGATAATCAATGGTCTGGATTAATAGATGCTGTTATGAACTGTACATGAAACATAATCATGTGCATCTCTGGAGGGCCAGAGATGGGGGTTTCTCCTCCATCCTGGTCCTATTAGATCTCTCGGCTGCTTTTGATACCATCAACCATGGTATCCTATTGCGCCGTCTAGAGGGGTTGGGGGTGAGGGGTACCGTTTTGCGGTGGTTCTCCTCCTACCTCTCTGGCCGAGCGCAATGTGTGCTGATGGGGGGGCAGAGGTCGACCCTGAGGCCGCTCACCTGTGGGGTGCCGCAGGGGTCGGTCCTCTCGCCTCTCCTGTTCAACATATATATGAAGCCGCTGGGTGAGATCATTCGCGGTTTTGGGGTTGAGTACCATCTGTACGCTGACGATACTCAGCTGTACATATCTACCCCGAACCACCCCAACGAGGCCATCGAAATGATGTCCCGGTGCCTGGAGGCCATACGGGTCTGGATGGGCAGTAACAGACTCAAACTCAACCCCTCCAAGACGGAGTGGCTGTGGTTACCGGCGCCCCGGTTCAACCAGTGGGTTCCATCACTGGCCATTGGGGGCGAACAGCTGGCCCCCGTGGAGCGGGCGCGCAATTTGGGCATCCTCCTGGATGCCCGGCTGTCAATGGATGACCATGTGACGGCCGTGGCAAGGGGGGGCATTCCACCAGGTTCGCTTGGTGTGCCAATTGCGCCCCCTATTGGACCTGGGCGCCCTGCGCACAGTCACCCATGCACTGGTGACGTCCCGACTGGACTATTGCAATGCTCTCTACATGGGGCTTCCCTTGAGATGCACCCGAAGGCTGCAGTTGGTCCAGAATGCGGCCGCACGGGCAATTATGGGAGGTACCAGATACTCCCATGTAACACCTCTCCTGCGCAGGCTGCACTGGCTACCTGTGGCTTTTCGGGTGCGTTTCAAGGTATTGACTATCATCTTTAAAGCGCTCCATGGCTCAGGACCTAGCTACCTGCGGGATCGCATCCTGCCCCATACATCCCTGCGGCCGATTCGCTCTCACATGGAGGGACTCCTCCGGGTGCCGTCCACCAGGCAGTCCACCAGGCAGTGCCAGCGGGCGACGCCCAGGAGTAGGGCCTTCTCTGTGATGGGCCCGACCCTCTGGAATGACCTCCCCCCCGACATTAGAATAACGACCGATCTCCGTTCCTTCCGTAACAAACTAAAGACCCACCTGTTTAATTTAGCTGGCCTGGCCTAACTGTAGCTTTTGCCTGTATTTTAAATTTTAAATGTTTAGGGATAGATTTTATAGGTTGTTTTAATTTTTAACTATAATGTACAGCCTATCATATAATTTGTTTTAATGGGTATTTATAATTATTTAAGTTTGTATATTGTTTTATTGTGGTCTGTACACCGCCCCGAGTCCCTTTGGGGAGAGGGGGCAGTCTATAAATTAAATAAAATTAAAATTAAATTAATAAAATTTTATTCCATCACTTTAGGAGAGAGATATGTTTTATAACAGATTGAGGTCACCCAGAGATCCCTTTTGTTCAGTCTCTCTTCTCTTCAGTGTGTAATCTTTCACATGCATGCACACATTTACACACACACACACACACACACACACACACACACACAGTGTATGACTTCATGTTATACCATTTCAGCAAAGTAAATAATAAGAAGTAAAATGCTCAATATGTTCCAATATAGAAATGACTAAAGACAACCTGTTCTTGTTACTGTACTTTACCATGCAATATCTCTGTTGCTCTCAAGATATAATCCATATATTCCTGAACATTCCTCCATTTTCTATAAATTCCTTTTGTCTTCTTTTTTAAAATGTAGTATTTGCTTCTCAGTCACCTCATAGACAAGTCTATTATCACTGTGAAGTTAGTGGTGATTCTAAAATACTTTGCCTGCTTCATACCTTTGAGGTATACACTTAAGGCTACCTATCTTGCCAGATAGTATGTTCTCTGGCCCCTATTTATTCATTTTTCAGACAAGGAAAAAGAGCAAACTTTCTAGTCATGCATGATTGCAGATTTTTGAGAGTACATTAATTTTCTGTAGGAAGTAAAGTTTTTTAAATGACTGCTTGTTAACCTCTAGGCATATCCAGGTGGCTTCTTGAGGTTAACATGTATTGACTTGCTCTGATTCCTGAGTTACTCCATCTTAGTCTGCTCCAGCAGAGGAACAAAGCTGTAAATATTGTATCAGTAAAATGAACTATGTTTTAGGAAGGAGGGGAAGAAGAATCACATTTCTGAACACATTCTTATGATTTCTCTGCAAATAGAAAACTATCATGCATTCAGATAAAAAGGTTACTATTGTTTTAAATTTATTTTTATAGTAACTTTTTTAAAGAATCCATTGAAGCACAATATACCTATAATAAATCAGTAACATCTAAAGATATTCAAAATGAAAACATGTCAAAATTAAAGCAATAGAACATCAGTTATAAGTTAAGAAGCCAAGATAAAGAGATACAGTTCAATATACTGTATTTCATTAACAATAAAAGATATTTCTCATGTACCTGATACTCAGAGCTCTTGGTGTAGCATTAACCTTAAAAGACCACTCCTGTGAATCTTAAATATTAGACTGGTGATCTTATCTAATACTGTAATTGCTTTAAAAGTTAAAGCCAGTAAATTGAATTGAGCTTGGGAAATAACTAATAATGAAAGCAAGTCTGTAAGTGCAAGTAGTCTTGCAAAGTATGAGCGTAGTTGAGCCCAGAATTTTGGGTATAAGTCATTGTGCTCATTAAGCAATTACATGGGTCTTTAGGCAACCTCAGGGGGTGGGAGAGACCTTGGAAAGCCCTAGAGCCCACCAGAAAGCTGCCACATGTCAGGATGTCTCAACTACTTAGGTCCACCAATATATGGGCCTTCTCTCTTTGCTCCACCATACCTAGGTCCAGTTACCTTTACCTTTACCTTTACCTGCAACTGTTGACAGATATGCCCAGCCAATTTGAGGCTCATCTAGAAAGCTACAAAAATAAGTCTTCTTCAAGAATAGAGAAGGAACCTTGAATAGAGAAGCAATCTTTCTCAAAGCTGCCCAGGAACAGGAATTTCCATTGGAAAAGATTTAGGCTTTCTTTATTCACCCTTATGCACACCTGTTTAAAGTTCAGGGTACAAAGATATCGAAGCATACTGTCAGAGGGCGCACAGCTTTACTATGCGAGACAACCCAGGAGCAATAACAACAAACAGAGGTTTGTAAGAAATAGCAATTTTTATCTACAAAAGAATATATACTATATACAAGTACTACAGGCAGGAGTCAAGCAATCAGTAAATTACACCAGGGAAGAACACATGGAGGGAGGGAAGGAGAGAGAGAGAGAGAGAGAGAGAGAGACCCTAAGAGGGCCTTTTTTTATTATACAGGCTCTTAAAGGGATAACAGCCAAAAATCTTGCTGACTCATTCCCATCATTACATCAGTGCATCATTGTATCATTGTAACAGCTGGTTAGCTCTTAAATCACTACCCTGACACATACAGTACACAATTTGGTTATTGGTCAGGCCCCTACCTCTGATTACTTCTTCCCGTTCTGTAATTTTTGATAAGGTAGGCATATTTCTCCCAGTTTCTGTTATCTGGTGGGCCCTACATAAGTTATAGCTGGTTCAAAATGCAGTAATGCAAAGAGTAATGGGTGCCTCTAGATGTGCTCATGGGTTACCACTTGCTGTGCAAACTGTATCAGCTACCCTTTGGCTTACAAGTACAATTCAAAGTGCTGAGTATTACCTATATCAGGGGTGTGAAACTCGCAGCCCGCGGGCCAGATGCATAACACACTGGCTACGTCCACTCCTGGTTTAGCGAAGAGGGTGGAAAGCCACGATACATCACATGATGACGATGTGACAATGCAAGTTTAACACTCCTGACGCATATAGTCCTATATGGCATAGGGCCTAGATACCCGAGGCACCACTTATCTTCAGACACTGATGCTGCCTGCCCAATGCAATTCAGCAGAGTGGATGTGCTCCAGGTTCCTTCCATTAAATACAGTTATCCTGTGGGAGCTAAGAAGCAGGCCTTCTTTAGTGTGGCTCCTTCCTTTGCAACAGCATCCCCCTGCTCAGAAATAGGAATGATGTCCTCTCTCCTGAGATTCTTAGTCCTGAAAATCTGACTCAAGTTTCAGGCCTGGGGTTGATATTTGCCATTGTTTAATGGCCCCAGTTTTATTTTGTGGGTTTTCTTAGCAGGGTATTTTATCTGGGCTGTCTGTTTATTTAGTGCTCTCACTCTTTTTCTGTTCATTTAGTTTTATATACCGCTCAGTCTACTGGAGTTGGGAGCCAATACATTTAAACTAATAAAATATAAAAGATATATAGGTGATATTAATCACTTTTTGATATTAAATGACAAAGATCAGTATACCTGAATAGCATTAACCTACTGGCAATATCCCTCTCAGAATAACTTCTCCCAGTAGCTTTATATTCAACAACACACATATAGATTACTATATGACAACTTCAATTAGATATTATGGATTTGAGTATCCCTTAGCACCTTCAGGACATAATCTCTCAGGGAGAATAATAACCAGTGCCTGGTCTGCCATGTAACTGAAGATAACATCATGGTTGTTAATATCAAGGGTCAATGAGACCCCTAAAAAACTAATGGGGCTTTATTATCCAATTCCCATTGTAGGTCAGCTATCAAGATGATCAAAGGAAATGCAGTACTATAGCATCATGAAAGTATTGTATATCCAGATAATAAAATGCTGTTGGAAGTTCTGGTTATGTATATTCCTCCTATCTTTTAGTCTAACCTTCAAGGACCTTGTGGTAATTACAAGCATCCATAACTTTCTGTGCTGGAACAACTCACATCCACCTTGAGTCTTCATTGCTTGAATATTTGTTATATTCAGTTGTTATACTCAGTGTATGAGCTAATATTTATTCATTAACATTGCTGGTTTATTGCAGTTAACTATGAAGGCAAATTCAATAAAGTCAGTAAAGCATAGTGAAGTATAACTAATAGTAAGAAACAAGTTAAGAAGCCAAAGAGAACAATTCCTTTTTTCCCTCATATTCCAATAAAACAGTACTAAAAGACATAACTTGCCTTTTTTTTCTTTTCTTTCTTTTCTTTCTCCTATCTCTGTCTCTCTCTCTTCCTTCCTTCCAGTCTTTCTTTCCACAGATCGACTTCTTTTGAAGTAGTGTAGCAACCTACACTACTTATGTGAATCTTATTAGATTCAAATAATGGCTTATTTCCACATGCAATTCACCACTTGACCCTGCAGTGGTGAAGTGATGCAACACAACTAGATGGACCAGCAGTTACCATCAGATACCATGGGAAAAAAACATGTTGGTCATTTATCTTGTGTTGCTTTGTGTTCCGGTACATCAAGCATGATGAGCTGGGCCTCCCTCTGCTCCTTCAAGCTCTGATGACAACTCCCAACATTTCCCACTGTCGTGATTTTATCATCACCTCCATTATCACTTTCACAAGGTTAGAGGGTCAAATTGCTTCTAATGTAGAGAAAGCATAAAATGCCACACTGCTTCATCATAAGTTGTATCGCAAGTTGCTCTTCTACTAGAGAACTGAGGAGATGACACATTGCAACCTGTCTAAACAAGCTTCCCCTCTTTAGCTCATTTACTGTGGAAATCTGTGAAGAGGAGCCCAGACCTTTGTTTCTTTCAAGCTGCTGAATTTCTCGGGCTTTTTTAGATTGACCTCTTGTAAGATAATGAGCTCATCCGCAACCAAGGCTTTGATTTAGGGGAGGGCTATTAGTTTGAAGAAAGAGAAGACTGCTGGTTTACAGTTCCTGCAAGGCATTAGGAATTCTGTTACAAAGCCGGTGTGATGTGAATTAGCATCAAAGTCACCATAATTATAATCATTCAATCAATTACACTTCTATAGAAACTGAGCAAAAGGGAGATCAACACACTAAGGGGAAAAAGATATTGCTTTGCAATGGAAATTATGCAATGTGGAATGGAATGGAATAGAATGGAAGGGGAAGGGGAAGGGGAAGGGAAGAGAAGAGAAGCTGGAAGGACTTTGGAGGTCTTCAGCCCCCGCTAAAGTAGGAGAATCTATACTATTTCAGATAAGTGGCTATCTTCTTAAAAACCTCCAGTGATGGAGCCCTCATGATTTCTGTTGTTGTGGTTTCACTGGTTAATTGTCCTCACTGTTAGGAAGTTTTCCCTTAACTCCAGGCTGCTTCTCTCTTTGGTTAGTTTCCAACCATTGTTTCTTGTCCTGGTGCTTTGTAGAATAATTTGAGCCCATCTTCTTTGTAGCAGCCACTCAAATACCGGAATACTGTTTTCATGTCGGCCCTAATTCTTCTTTTCCTTAGACTAGCCTTTGATCCTCCTTTGGTTATCTTAATTGCTCTTCTCTGAACTTTTTCCAAAGTTTCAACATCTTTTTTGTAATATGGTGACCAAGATTGGTTGCAGTATTTCAGGTGTGGTCTTACTAGGGTTTTATAAAGTGGTACTAATACTTCACGTGATCTTGATTCTATGCCTCTGTTTATATAATCCTGGATTGTATTGACTTTTTTGGTTGCTGCTGCATAGTACTGGCTCAGCAGCTGCCAAAAAAGCCAACGCAGTCCTAGGCTGCATCAACAGAGGGATAGAATCAAGATCACGTGAAGTGTTTATGCCGCTTTATAATGCCTTGGTAAGGCCACACTTGGAATACTGCATTCAGTTCTGGTCGCCACGATGTAAAAAAGATGTGGAGACTCTAGAAAGAGTGCAGAGAAGAGCAACAAAGATGATTAGGGGACTGGAGACTAAAACATATGAAGAAGGGTTGCAGGAACTGGGTATGTCTAGCTTAAGAGAAAGAAGGACTAGGGGAGACATGATAGCAGTGTTCCAATATCTCAGGGGTTGCCACAAAGAAGAGGGAGTCAAACTATTCTCCAAGGCACTTGAGGGTAGAACAAGAAGCAATGGGTGGAAACTAATCAAGGAGAGAAGCAACTTAGGACTGAGGAGAAATTTCCTGACAGTTAGAACAATTAATCAGTGGAACAGCTTGCCTCCAGAAGTTGTGAATGCCCCAACACTGGAAGTCTTTAAGAAGATGTTGGATAGCCATTTGCCTGAAATGGTATAGGGTTTCCTGCCTAGGCAGGGGGTTGGACTAGAAGACCTCCAAGGTCCCTTCCAACTCCACTATTATATTGTATTATTGTAAATATTCAAATGATCATTCAGTTGGACTCCAAGGTCCCTCACACAGTTACTGTTTTTGAATATGCTTAAGAGGCTCTCCAATTACCTATATACATTGAGCACCTGTATGCCAGAGCATGCCAGAGCTTTTTTCTAGTGTATTGACACTCAAAAACTGCATATATCATAATTTGTTTCTATATCACCAATATTAGTTGAATAGATTCATCTAAACCTCTTTCAGCATTGACAGTGGGACTTTCTACCCCTTAAAAAGCGAACTGTTTTAGAAGGCACAGGATTAGTCCCAAGGTGTACAGCTCTCTTCTTCATGTCACCTACTCATACTTGCTATCTGAGGTGACTGTAAAAGTTGCTTATTTAAATTACAACTAAAATAACATTAAAAATAACATTGTGTAAATATTTCGCTTTGTATATTTGACATGAGAATTTGAAAGAGGGTTGTTGCATGAATTCTGTTAAAAATCCCCTACAGTGAAAAATACTGGTTACATGTAAATAATCCAATAGTGACATATGGTTACTACATTAGCATATGAAGTTACTACATTAGCAAATAATAACTACAATACAGTGTCAAACATTAATCACTACATATCAGATATTTCTACTATTCGTCAATGTTTGCGGATACACGTCAGATATCATCAAGTATTAACTAATGGTACATAATGCTTACAGCGAGGTCTCACTCGCCATCTTCAACCCAGCCTGAAGATGGCGAGTGAGACCTCGCTGAAACGTTGCCAAGACAATCTCAATCTTATACTGGAAAAGACTCGAATACAACAAGACCAGCATACCTACATCCATGAAAATCTACGAGTGTATGTATGTATGTATGTATGTATGTATGTATGTATGTATCTATCTATCTATCTATCTATCTATCTATCTATCTATCTATCTATCTATCTATCTATCTATGTATCTATGTATCTATGTATCTATGTATCTATGTATCTATGTATCTATGTATCTATGTATCTATGTATCTATGTATCTATGTATCTATGTATCTATGTATCTATGTATCTATGTATTTGGGTCTTTTCCTGTGTAAGATTACAACAATACCAGCATACCTACACCCATGAAAATCTACGAACACACACATACACTCATTGAGAGAGAATGAATTGAAGTCCGTACTTATCAAGCCCACCATGCCTCAAATCTCCAAAAACTATCGAGGAAAGCAGATAGCAACAGTCAATAGTGTAGAAAGTAATCATTGAAGCTAACTTTACGGCACTCCAGGAAATGAAGTGTCTTAGCTTCCACCATAACATGGCCACCTGATCCCATCTCTTTGTAATCTTGGGAGAAGAAAAAGAGAGACTATTGTAGCCGTGGGGGATGGGGATGGCAGCTCTAGGATGGAATGTGAAACCAGTGGGAAAAGCAATAGCAAAAAAAAAAGCCCCTTGACCCTTTTGGGCTGGACAATAATCCTGGTTAATCATGTGAAATGTTTGTACACCTACTGAAGTCGTTATTGCTTAATTGATTACTGTAAATCAGTGTCCATTCATTGTCTTGGCTAATTTTTCTAGCAAAAAAGACAGTGAATAATTGCCCTTGTTAATTATAACGCATTACTAATTTTGCGCATGCTGTATGTTCAGGGGTGGGTTGCCGCTGGCGTTACTGCTGGTTTGCAACCCGCATGCAATGTGAGTCCATGCGCCAGACACGCACTGTGCACGCGTGCATAGTTCAATGTAAATTGTTCTGCACCCATGCGCAGAAGAATTTAAAGTGAACTGTGCATGCACGGTCACTAAAATCCAAAATGGCGGTGGCCAAGCGGCAGCGAGGGAACTGGTTCAGGGGCATGGCATGCCTGGGTCGCTGCTGGTTCTGCGACCCAGGCCTGAATTCTACTACCAGTTCAGCCAAACCAGCAGCAACCCACCTCTGATTATGTAGCTTCCTTTTTATTAAGTATGTAAACTCTTGAAAGGTGGATTACAAAATCAGTAATGTTAAGGACAATACATCTCTTTTGTTATGTACATCTAAATTACTGTTGCAGTGCGTTTTACAAAAATGTCTGAAAGTTGCATATGCGGTTGCTAACCAGAACAAGATAGAGGAGATTATATGATACTTATGCCGAAGATCTTGACTGTTGCTGAACATAATTTGAAGCATTGGTAACTGAGCCACTCCCACTGCAAGACACCTATCTATTCAGAAGAGCACGAGAACCATTTCCTGCATTGTTCTCAGATAATCCAACATATTCCTTGAGCCAACATCCACACACTGTGTACATTCCATGGAAATAAACTTATGTTCTTGACCTTTGGTTCACGCTTTTTATATGTTCTCCAAAGGCAAAACTATTTTTGATAATATGGTAATACTAATTATATTCTCCCTACTACTTGCTGTGGTTCAAGAGTGCATTGAGTGCTCCTCAGTTTGCAAATGATGCAGTTCTGAAAACTTTAAAGAGATCCTCAGATTACCTCAATTCTTGACATTCCAGTTCTGATGGACTGTTATGATATAAAAGCTTGGCTTTAAAAATCAAGCACAATTATTACTCAAGCACTTTATTGCATTGGAAGACTTTCTTTCTGATTCTTTCTGGGGACTATATCCAATATTATTCTTATTTATGAAGGAATAGATAATCCAATGTTTTATGACTGGAGTGAGGGAGCAACTTCTGTAAGAACACCCACTAGACTAAAACTAATGTTACCTAGTTGTGTACGATGATGTTACCTAGATGGATAATTAAAAGTCTGCAAGCAATCAAGCTCTGGGGGCACCAAGGACTCCAAAGACTAAAAATGTGAAGCACATCCTCTCTTATTATATCAGTTGAGCCAAAGTGGTGCAGTGGTTAGAGTGCAGTATTGCAGGCTACTTCAGCTGAGTGCTAGCTGCTGTTCGACAGTTCAAATCTTATCGGCTCAAGGTTGACTCATCCTTCCATCCTTCAGACGTGGGTAAAATGAGGACCCAGATTGTTGACTCTGTAAACCACTTAGAGAGGGCTGTAAAAGCATTATGAAGTGGTATATAAGTCCAAGTGCTATTAGTTTGGTGGATGCGTAATAAGCCTGCTTAATAACAGCCTTTCTGTGTCTCCTTAGAAGTATTATGGTTCATAAACTGTGGTTGTTTATTTAAATAGATAATCACTATTTATTTAAATATTATTTATTAAATAATTAATAAATACATTAAATTCTTACCCAACATAATCGACACAGTGTGCCAGCCTGGGATTAATGAATCGATGCTAAAACCTCACACTATTTTTCACGTATCCAAGCTACGTTTTCATAAATCACACATGGTGTTAAATTGTAGTATATGCATTAAAAATGTCATTTGGTTTATTATTAAAAAGCAAAAAATATTCTAATGGCAGGGCTGCCTGTTTCTACCTAGAGCTGTATGCATATTCTTAAGTCTCCTGCTGAAATCATCATGGGTTAGGTTTTTAGCTCCTGCAAATTGTTTGCCCCCCCCCCCCCCCCATGATGTGAATGGAAAGTTCATTGCAAAAGTGCTTGATGAGTTACGGCCTATAACAATGACTTTGCTATCAACATGGTTAAACTGATACAGTGTTTCCCCGAAAATAAGACAGGATCTTATTTTCTTTTGAAA
Organism: Natrix helvetica; assembly: GCF_964273705.1. NCBI lineage: Eukaryota > Metazoa > Chordata > Lepidosauria > Squamata > Natricidae > Natrix > Natrix helvetica. Next base: position 28,946,353 of record NC_138549.1, read on the forward strand.
TAAGCACTTGGCCTTATTTTCGGTGAGGTCTTATTATTTTTGAGGTGCAGGAGGTGGTGAGCGTAGTCACCTCATGGCTACTGCTGTGTTGCAATATTTTCAGGGAGGGACCTTATTTTAGTGCATGCGCTCAAAAGCCCAGTTGGGCTTATTATTGGGGGAGGTCTTATTTTCGGGGAAACGGGGTATGATTTGTTTACTCCTACAACACACAACTAGCAATTTCATCAGGTTGGGCTTGGTAGCATAAACTGACCCTTCCATTTCCAGGTTTTGCTTGATGCATAAAACTTTGTCCTCCAACACTTTTAAGTTGTTCTCTGTCTTCTAACACCTGATGCCCCTGACTGCTGTTTATCTAATTATAGGACCAGCCTGAAATCTCCCATCTGTGGTTCCATGTAGCTTTCTTCATTTATATTAGAAGAAGTGTGTAGGAGAAAAATAACAATAACTTTTCTTGGCAGAACATGCAATAATAAGTTCCATCTTCCTCATTTCGGAGAGTCAGCTTCTTTTCCTCTTATAAACAGAGTCTCTTGCTAGGGAGTTGCCTTTCTTCCAAGTAATCCTTTTCTGAGGATGGACTCCTACTTGCCAAATGAAGAAGTAGTAGCTGGAGTCTTTCCCTTCCAGTGCTGGCATTTTACTCCTCTTTTGTGACTGTTTTTGTGACAGCCACTCATTTTACTTCACTTCTATAATAATGAACAACATAATCATAACTCAAAGGAACTTATCCTCTCTAACCCTCTTATGTACATGTACATAAACAGTCACATTATATCAGTGGTGGGTTTCAAAAAATGTTAGAACCTCTTCTGTAGGTGTGGCCTGCTTTGTGGGAGTAGCTTGCTGGCCATGTGACGGGGTGGGAGTGGCTTGCCGGCCATATGACTGGGTGAGAGTGGTTTGCCAGCCATGTGACTGGGTGGACTTCAACTCACAGAATTCCTCCTCCAGTCATGTTGGCTCAGGAACTCTGGCATTGAAGTGTGCAAGTCTTACAGCTGTCAAGTTACAAGACCTTTGCACCCCTAACCCTTTAGAAAAAAACCCAGGGGTGTTCAAACTTGACAGCTTTAAGACTTGTGGACTTCAACTCCCAGAATTCCTCCTCTTGCTCTTCATCTTGATGATGTGCGGACGGGCGGGGGGAGGGAGCTGGAACCGGTTCTAAACGGCACTGTAGATTTGTGGAACCTCTTCTATAGAAGAGGTTAGAACTAGCAGGAACCCACCCCTGCTTTATATATATAGAAAAATAGGAATGAACAGATTACTTTTGTTTAATTGCACACCTGTACCAGATGTATGATAAAATTATTCTTTCAGCAAGTTATAGTATACGTGGTTTTCTATTTTTGCTGTTATTGATAATCTTCAGTGTTTGATAGAATGCTGTATTGGGAAGTAAAGGAATAATTGAATAGCAATAGACTTATATACCACTTCATAGTGCTTTTATAACCCTCTTTAAGCAGTTTACAGAGGTTTATGTCCCCCAATAATCTGGGTCCTCATTTTACCAACCATGGAAGGATGGAAAGCTGAGACAACCTGGAGCCTGATGAGATTCGATCTGCCAAACTGGTGGCAGCCAGTGATCAGCAGAAGTAGCCAGCAGTACTGCACTCTAACCACTGCGCCACCGCGGCTCATCAAATACCCAAACTATAGGAATAGACAGTATCATACAATGTACTTCTGTTCAAGGAAATGATAATCTGTTGCAGAACTTTCTATAGTAGCAGGCATTGGCACACTGCAATCTTAGTCATCTGTATAACTCAGAACATATGTTGCAACAGCCTGAGATAAAGCATCTTTCTGCTTAGCACTATATTTTCAGAGATTCTTAAGCACACATACTGTTGAACTCAGGAGAACTTATTAAGTGAACATGGGTAGAATTAGATGCACTTTAATTAAATACAAGATTATTCCTAACATTCCTCCTATGTTAAGCCTGATCTAACAGTAGAATGTCCATACAAAAGTTTATTGAAATTCATACAATGTCAACAGCATGCAGCTAATCAAACACGTTTTTATGAACACTAAGATACCAAGACCATTTTCTCCATTGATGATAAAATTTCTCCACTATAGCAAAATTGACTGTGCTATAAGAAAATAGCTCACTGGTTGGATTCTTACTATAAATAGAAATAAAATGCCTACTATAATGGCGATTGAACTTTGCAAAATGTTTCAAAAGTAGGGGAAAAGTTGAGGTGATCTGGCTGGAGTCCTTGACATTGAATTCACTGGGAAGTATAAACGGCTTAATTAATGTTTTCATTAATTCTATGAAAAGTAATTGATAGTATACTAGGAGAGCCAAGCCTATTTAAAAGTTTCTAGAGGTAGATGCAACAGAACCAGAGGTGGGTTCCTACCAGTTCAGCCCGGTTTGGCTGAGTATGTAGTAACTCAGCTGCCCACGCATCCGAACTGGTTCTATTGGCGGTGTCTATGGTGCCGCTGTTGTGGCCCAGCAGCAGCCACATGAGCTGTTGGTGGACTCTGACAGCTCACACCATTATGGGACTGCTCTGGAGGAAGAGGAAGACTCTGGAGGGTGTTTGGAGTCAGAGCAGGAACTAGAGAGGCCTGTGGCCACCAGGTGGCATCTGAGTCAGGGAGCAGTTAGGAGGAACAGAGGGAGGTTGTCCCTGATGTGCGTATGTGTAGAATTTATAGAAGAAAGGAACAGCTGTGGAGAAGACATCATAGAAGGAAGTAAAGACAGTTGGCTAAGGGTGTGGCCCCTCCCAAAGAGTTTATAGGTGGAGCAACGGGAGGGGAATCTTTGCAGGAAACAACAGTCCATTTTACTAACCATTGAGAAAGCATTCCGTAAGTTTAATCTTGGTTTCTTGAAGATAGCTTTCTAGGCTCCTAGCCAAGGGGTGGCTTTACCTATGTAATTAGTCATGGCAGACAGCCAAGCCTGTGTCTGCATATTCATTGGACTCACAGGACAGAACAGCTGCCATCTTGTTTTTTCAGTACTGCAAATGTGTGCATAGCGTGCATCAAGCGAGTGCCCGAAGCGCATCCCTGAGCAAACCGGCAGTAAAAGAAGTCAGAACCCACACTCGAACAGGATCCGCTAAGCCCAGAGAATCCAGTCCCACCATGCTTTGATGATGACAGAAGGATTAACTATTAGCATCCTTGTGTCCAAATGGAACTGCTAAGGTGCCTTTTTATATTAATGGAGGTGGGCTGCACTTACGTTCACAAGTGGTTCACTGGTTGTGAGCATGCACGTGCACGTGCACTAGCTTCACTCACACACGCCCCTTTGGGAGTGAAACGGAACTTCAAAGAAGCAGGTAATCAACTCAGGCAGCTCAAGTGAATAAAGCAGGGGCAGCGCGAAATTCAGCTGGGCAGCGAGGGTGGAGGGAATGAGCTAGAAACTCATTACAAATGGATAGCTTAGCACAAGGGTGGGCAGGTGGGCCGAACCGGCAATCATAGCTAAGGGTTTGCCTGAACCCACATGGCCACAAACCAGCAGCCCACCACTGGAAGTACAATTTCTTAGACATAAAGTATTGGTGGCACTAGAGAACATATTTCATTGAAGGTAAATTGCAAAAGTTGATAATGCATTCTGAGTGGTTTATTATTATAAAGTCTTTTGAAAGTTTGCCTGTATCATGTGAATATTAAAAAAAAAAAACAAGCATCCGCTGTGATTTGCAATATGTAGCCACATCTTTGTCAAGTCATCTATTTAGCCAAAAGTTATACAGTCACTTATTTTTTTAAAAAAACTTTTAAAATGTGGCACATGATTAGATTCTGTTCTAAATCGTTGGGTGCCACCATTTCTCTTATCCCGTTGTGTATCTTACAAGATGATGGGCTTACCCTTTCATTTTATGTTGTACATATTAAAGATTACAAGTAAATTTGTCATATGAACTGCTTTCTGCTTGAAGAACTTTAGCTATTTTCTCTGAACTTAATTGCAAGACTGAGATGTTTTGCTGTGCCCTGGGTTGAGCTGGTTATTGCAGTGCTTGTCTGATACTGTGGCCTTTGACCGTCAGCTATAATTGCACTCTATTTCTTATTGTCTGCAATTTATTGCTTTGAGAGTCCACAGCATCAGTGTCACTGTTGCCTCTGTGAGGACCTACACTGTTTGCTTGTAGACTCCAGGATGGGTAGAATTAATTTTGGTTTCTTGTTTGCTCTTTGCACCTTGGTAGCCCTACCTCATGTCTTAGAGAGTATTGTAAAATTCTAATAGCTTGAACAGATGATCAAGCTCTCAGAGCAATGGTAACTTTCTTCCTCCGGAAGATACTACAGAGAAGCAGTGGCCCTTGGCTGATTGAGCTGAGAGAATATCCTCGCTTCTACAGGTTTTCTTCCAAATGTGCTATTTGTACACTCTGTTAATGTCAATGAGTCCTCAATTGAAGAGGAGATGCAAGCAGTGTTTTGCAGTTATGTCAACAGAGATCTGCAACTGGAGCACAGTATACATTTCAGACCAGTTACGCTTACTACCCTTCTGGGAGCTGTGTTGTAGCTTTTAGTGCTAAATAAACAAACAACACTTTCATAGAAAAGAGCTACAGTTGGGATGGGAATGTTACAAAAAGGGGAAGGAAAGTGATCTTGCCAGATTGAGGAGAGGGACAAGAATATTTCCTCCTTTCCCCAAAAAAGAAAAGAAACACATCGACGTATGTTTAAAACAAATACTTTAACTCTACTCCAGTCTAGCATTTTCTCCCATCTACAATCCTTAAGCTCATTTTGTTCTAGGAAGGGGGGGGGAGTTCGGGGTTGGGGTGAAAACGAGTCCCAGATAATTTTTTTAAGTTAAAATAGTGTATCTGTGACCAGAAAGGTGGGGAGATTAAGAGGGAGGAAGGTTGTTTAAAATATATAAAAAATACCATTTTTTTCTTAATGAGATGCTTGGCACTTTGCCTTAATAAAGCTCTGTGGTATGTATTTCCATTGGACTAATGAACTAGCCCAATAATGAGCTGTTTTACTAAATGGCCCATTATCGCAAATATTTCTCTGTAATAATGGAACAATGTTTTTGATGAAAAACGTAGAAGTCTAAGCCCTTGAAACCTTGCACACCGCACTTGTAACTCACTTTTATTGATTTAACGTGTTGCCCAAGTGTTAAGTGGATGCTTAGATTGCTGGCAACTGAGACTTGAATACAACATTAGCCAGAGATAGGAAGTCATAGTTTCCAGATATCCCCATTGAAAAAGTGAACGTTAATAATTCAGCCCAAATATTCTACCCCAAAGGACTTGATTGCAGGAGCAGGAAGTGAGATAAAGTATCAAGGCAATTGAACACAATCTAAACAAACTCTTTCTCTTCAGGAACTACAGGTAGTCCTTAATTTACAACAACTTAGTGACCATTCAAAGTTACAATACCACTGAAAAAAGTGACATGATCATTTTTCACATTTATGACCATAGCAGCATCCCCATGGCCATGTGATTTACATACGGAGGTTCGACACCTGACTCGTATTTATGACAGTCGCTGTATCCTGGAGTCATGTGATCATCTTTGGCGACCTTCTGACAAGCCAAATCAATGGTGAAAACAGATTCACTTAACAGCCATGTTACTAATTTAACAACTGCAGTGATTCACTTAACAAATGTGGCAAGAAAAAGTCATAAAATGGGGCAAAATTCACTTAGCAAATTTCTCACTTAGCAACGTTAATTTTGGGGCTCCATTGTGGTCATATGTTAAGGAATACCTGTACAATTTCCCTGGTCTCTTTATAGAAGCTTGCAAACGTTCATCTACAGAATTTTCAATAGCCAAAACAAATTCCCCGGAGATTTCTGACATTTTCTGGATGCACAAAATATTGCCTCTCACATATCTCTTAGGGCAGGGAATAACCTATATATGCCAAATTTCTATGTGCATCTAGAATGCTTTGACTTGGTGATGGCAGATAGATAGGAGCAGGCAGACTCATCTTCATAAAATTGGTAAAGGACTATGGCCCACCTTTTAAAAGAAGATTGTATGACAAGACAATGTTTATTTTACATCTCTGTAAACTCTGGACTAATCTCAGTGCAATCTCTTCCATAGATTGAAAAACATGGATTTTTCATCCCCACACGCCTCTGATATACATTTTTTTTAAAAAAAAACCCAGTAACCTAGAAAAGGGATATGTTAGCATTGTCATCTTGTGGATTTAATGCGTTCTTTAATCCCCTGCAGATTTAGGTACAGATTAATTAGGCTTGGCTCCTTTGTCAAGAGGGCATGAATGTTCAGGTTGTAAACCTTTGATGAAGCAACTCCTACTATGCATAAAACAAAGGCAAGTTGTAGAATGCACCTATAGGCACACTAATGTCTGATAGCCTCCAGTCCAATTACGGCTGCCATCTGACCTGCTTTTTGCCAATCAACACAGCTTTTTTTTAAAAAAAAGAGAGAGAGAAAGAAATAGCGCCTCAAGGCTGGACAATGGGCAACTTTAAATATAAATGATTTAAACCCATTAATGCATGCAAATGAGGAATAGCTATTTTCTTTCTTGAGAGAGGGCAACCATCATTTCAAGTTCCTATAGAACAGATGCCCAAAGCTCTATTGAAACAGGAGGTGCCCAGCTTGGCTTTCCCAGGAAAAGCAGGGGGGGGGGGGGGGCTTTAAAATGTCCTTCGACTACATTCTTTGGAAAAAAGAGGGGGGGATTATTAAACTACCTCCTGTTGTTTTTACAACAGGAGCTCTGGTCTGCATATTTTATATGAAACCAAGGTTGCTAGCCAGTCGTTTGATTCACATGAGTTTGAAATTAGGGCATTTCATCCATATCAATTAGATTTTTGAAAGAAACAGCATTATTTAACTGCAATTGCTAGTTTATTTATATGCAATGAATAATGTTTTTTTTTTAAAGGCTCAATGCATTTTGTTGTTTTCTTTGTGTAGGTTTCATTTGCAGATCATGAGCAACAATTGTGTGTCAGATTTGGCCAGATCTTGAGTTGAATTGGGCTGGTTCAGATTGATAACAATGCTGCTAGGGAGGGTGGAGATAGACTACTGAGCATTTGCCAGAGCCAGCCTCAATGCCCTTCCCTGGGAAATATTAGCGAGTGGATATAATAATAGACCAACCTCACAAAGAATGAGACCATGCAAAACACAAGAGCTGAGTTGACTGGACATGTTCTCTTGCCATAAACGTTTTATTTCAATATTTGGACAAGATTCATTCAGCCCTTACTTTAAAAAAAAACCACAAATAGATTACTCTGATAATTTTACCGGTATATAAATTATATACCTGTCAACAGAGTCACCTAAGTGCCATATGTGATTGCAGCACTTGTTATTTAAAAAGCCTGGGATGATTTTTCCACAGAGTTAGTGTTCAGTTACCACCATAATATCTCAGCTGCATTCTGATCTAAGTTTGAAATAAAGCTCTTTGCTTAATAGTTCCAAAGTCTCTACAACTTTAGATTTCGCAGCAAAGGTGCTTTTCCATAGTCTGTACTTCTTCACTGTCCACTATTTTAACAGACATTTCCCTTCTAGCCAACATAAGGAAAAGGCCCTATCAAAATAAGATGACGTTCAGGAAAAAATATATATGCTTGGACATGTCATTCAACTTTGATCCGAGCTATTCTAGGACATGTGTTTGTGTGAGTGTGTGCAAAGCTCCTGGACAGCAATAATATGGGCTGTACAAAATGTTAAATATAGTGTGATGGTTTTTTTTAAAGTGATCTGCAAGCTAGAAAGCAAAACCAAATATTTGTCTATAAGTGGAAGAATATTTGGCTTAATAATGCAAAGTCATGAATTTAATAGAACCTACCAAGTACTTCACTTTCTGATTTTTTTAAAAAAGTAACATTTTGATCTGCAGATAATGTGGTAGAGAGGAAAGAAAGGAAAGGAAAGAAGATGGCATACAGTAGAAACTAGAAGAGACTGACAAAGGAGGATGGCTCAGGAGCAGCCAAGATTTTCAATTGCAAGGATTGCTAGAAGAGTACAGTAACTAAAGAATTAAAATCTGAGCAATCTGGGGGGAAAACTGGAAAATCAATTGATATAAATATTCCATTCTTCATTTTCTGGTTTCTGCTCTTTGCTTGTTCAGATGCTGATTCTATAAGACAGAGCACAAGGCTGAGATAAGAGAAAGGAAATTCTGACTTACTTACTATTTCTACCGAGATATAAAATAAGTGGAGGACAAAGGGATTTTATGAATACAGCCATACATATACTGTAATCACCACTCTCTTTGACAATGAAGAAGTAGGAAGTGAGATCCTTTTCTGGCACTGCACACAGTCTGCAGTATGGAAATAATGAAGATTTCTCTCCAAGGGGAGCATAATACATTTCTAGGAAAATGAGAATGAGACCTAGCTTATCAATGGGATGAAAGCACTCCACATAATGGAATTTTGAGCTAGGACCTTGTTTAACAAAAGTGGAACCAACGGATCAAGTTCCCAAACAGGAGTTATTTTTCTTGAAAGTTACTGTTCCCAGAGGGCGTATAAATGCATTGGTTTCATTTAGTCGTGGATAATGCTGCCCTCTTCTGACAAGCAATTGTATTAATGCTTGTTTCCAGAACAGGAATATCCTTTCATGCTCCTACTGCTATGGCAAATAAAAAATTAAAAAATAGAAAGCACCTTTTCTCACTTTCATTTTTTTTTACAAAGCATAAACCTTTGTGAGCTGCAGCCCTCTTCATTAGATGAAAAGAGAGTTAAACTGATGTTTAGCATTTAAATTGGAGTGCGGTAGGAAGAGGAGGGAAGGAAGGAAAGGGAAAATAGGTTAGTTATGCAGATGCAGTAAAACAGATTACAATTACCTTGCAAACAAAAAAACAATTATAATATGCTTTTTTTTTTAAAAGCACCTCTATTCTAGTGCTGCAGAATCGGCTCTGATGAAATACCTAAACTGCTTCTCCCCTGCTGCTAAAGGCCATTTCATTCCAGCAGGCATCCTTTACATGTGGTGGACAGTGTTATTCTGATTTAATGGTCTGTCATCTCTTTCATTATCTGTGTTATGTTGGGATTTGTGAGGGGTAGCTTTAAGGTGCTCTAAGCATTTGCATTTGTGGAATTTCAATCAAATAAATCATTCATATACAAAGGCATAAGACACTGCAAAACCGGTCAAATTATAACTACAATCACTTCTCAAAAGCTATTAGAATAAGATGCGCATCCATATAAAGCAGCACTAGTTACAATTAAGTGTCACTAGGTATAAGGGATGTGGTGGCTCAGTGGCTAAGATGCTGAGCTTGTCAATCAGAAAGTCCGCAGTTCAGCAGTTCGAATCCCTAGCACTACATAACGGAGTGAGCTCCCATTACTTGTCCCAACTTCTGGCAACCTAGCAGTTCGAAAACATGTAAAAATGCAAGTAGAAAAATAGGAACCACCTTTGGTGGGAAAGTAACAGTATTCCGTGCGCCTTCGGCATTTAGTCGTGCCTGGGTGGGAGTGGCTTGGCAGTCATGTGACTGGGTGGGCGTGGCCAAATTGTAAAATGTGATGAAACTCACTTAACAATGCTCTTGCTTAGCAACCAAAATGTTGGCTCAAAAACTCTGGCATTTAAGCACGCAAGTCTTAAAGCTGTCAAGTTACAAGACCCTTGCACCCCTAACCCTTTAGAAAGAAAACCCCAGGGGTGTTCATACTTGACAGCTTTAAGACTTGTGGACTTCAACTCCCAGAATTCCTCCTCTCGCTCTTCATCTTTTTTTAAAAAAAAGAATTTTATTGGTTTTTAAACATTTATAGGGAAAGGTAAAAAAGGTACATAGAAAATTTTGGCAGCTCCCGTGCTAGTGGTAGAAATCCTGCCAAACCTCACAATTTTTAAAATGTTAAAAATAATGTATAAAAGATAAGCATAAACAGAATCTTGTTTTACATTATATCAACCATATGTTCAATCATCTCTTTCTTTGTCACTTTCTAGTATATCAACAATTACCATAGTATTTCAAATACATTTATTTTTGTGACCTGAGCCTTTTCGATATTGCTCCCTCATCCCTGTCCCCAGATGGAGCCACAGCCTCCCCCCCTCCTTCATGTCTTGCACATTACTACCTTTTTCACCACCTCCCCTATTTTCGTCCTCTAGGAGAGAACTATGTTTTTTAATGAATGCTTCTGCCTCCTCCACTGTATTAATTCTAATTCTATTTCCCTCCCAAAAAATCAACATTCCCTCTGGCAATAACCGTCTAAACCAAACTCCTTTATTGTATGATTTCTTTGATAAGGAGGAATACTTCCTCCTTTTTTCCCTTATTTTTTTCAGAATTTGCTTAAAAATGGTAATTTCTTTATCTTTATCTTTTAATGTTCCCACCATTTGGGCCCCTAGCACCTCATCCCTCGTGGTCCTCCTAAGAAACTTAACATGTACCTTCCTTGGAACATTGTGTGTTCTAGCATATGCTGAATTAATCCTGTAAACCAGATCCATATCCCACCACAACTGTTCTTTATTTCTCTTAATATATTCTGCTAAAATTGTACTCATAATATCCTTAAGATCTTCATTTTCTGTCTCTGGTAGGTTCTGGAATCTGAGAAAAAAGGACATTCTTTCAAGTTCTATTTTTGCCATAAAATTTTCCAGTTCTAAATTTCTCTTCCGGACTGCCTTAACCTCCTCCCCCAATCCAGCTGCCACCTCCTCCAACACCCCAATTCTTTGTTTTCTGTTATATGATGTTGTACACCTCTGAGTTCATCTTTGAGATCTGTCACCTCTTTTTTCATCTCATTTTGACCCCTCATAATTTCCTAAAACATTCAGTTAACAGATAGTTCTTTTGAGCTCTCTCCAGTCCCTTCTTGTTGTAACAATGAAGTAATTTTCATCTGCTGCATGCTTGGACTGGAGGTGGCAGAAGCAGGAGCCGAGAATGACTTGCCCGTTGGTGGTTTTTTGGGCCCCATTTATCTGCGTTCAGGGATGATAGGTCTTTTACAAAGAAAATGCCATCAGAGGAGCGCACAGCTGTGCCGGTCCAAGGTGGCAGGCAAATCCAAAAGTGAAAAGTCAGTTCTCCTTCCCAGTTCCAAGGCACGGAGGTACACCAGAAAGAGGAAAAATCAAATAGTCAAAATTAATCAGGAAGCCCACATAACAGGAGAGATCCAGAGCACCTTCAGAGGGGGTATTAAGACAATTACCAGAGGTTTTCTTTTTTTCCCCCAAAGGTAGTTTCAAAAGGCAGGCTTCATTTATAAGTAGAAAGACGAAGACAGAGGGGCGCCATCTTGGCTCCTCCTTTCGCAGGAAGAAGAACAAGGAGTTCCATAAAGTTTTTTCCTTTTAAGAAAACAGCTCAGCAATCACCTCTTGCAGCTGTGGTATCAATGTTTCTCACATAGTTAGTACAAGTGGCAGGTCAGCCTTTATTCTCTCTCCATTCTGATATAGAGAGAGATAGTTCAAATGCCACTTTGTCCAAGGGGGGGGGGGGGGTAAAGAGAAAGAAACACCCCCCTCTAATCTTCCAGTTTCAAATAGATTAAACAAAAACTTACAATAGTCTGCTGCTTATCTGTTAACGATGATTAAGGAGGTTAGGACAGATCTCTCCCCACCAGCACTTCAGCCGCTCTTCTTTCGCTTAACTCTTTCCTCCCGGAGCCCATTTGGCGAAAGGGCAGACAGCCAGCAGCTGTTTTCCCCCTCCGCTCCCTGGCTCCTGGGGTGAGGCTGGAAACACCCCCGCCGGCTGCCGCCGAGTCTGGGGGGTTCCAGCAAGCCGCCCTGTGGCAGGAGACACCTCCAGGGCCCCCTGTGCTCCTGAAAGGAGCCCACCGGGGAGATGAGCAGCGGACTACATGTCCAACACCTATAGGAACCGGAAGTGATCTCCCCCTCGCTCTTCATCTTGATGATGGGAGGGAGCTGGAACTGGTCCTAAACGGCACTCTAGATTTGTGGAACCTCTTCTATAGAAGAGGTTAGAACTGGCAGGAACCCACCCCTGATTGAGATGCATCTGAGATGCCATGAAAAGACTCAAATTTCTTTTTAATCACCCAGTTCTTATTGCCTTTCACATATTCTTTCTGGAGACAGTTTGTGAGATAGTTAGACAGGGCTGTCAAACTCCTGGCCCATGGGCCAGATGCGTTATGTGCTGGCCACACCCACCCCCGGTTTAGCAAAGGGGGGAAAAGTCCCAATACATCATGTGATGCCACTGTGACAATGTGAGTTAGACACCCCTGTAGTAAGAGATGCGGAGAGGGGAAATGAAGTTATTTTCTGTGGTCAGTCACCACTGGAAATATTGTCTTCAAAAACAGTTTTTATGTGCATATGTATGAATGAAGTTCAAATCAATAGCTATGATTCCTATGTATATTTGTAAATGCCAGTGAAATGGATGGATACGAATTCTATTTTGCAATTTAACTGTGCCCAAATAATAATCTTTAGTGGAGACTTACTTGCTGTCTAGGTGCTGGATTTCACCTCTCCGTAGATGGTTTTCGTTTTCAATATAAAATTTCAGTATGTGGCGTTTCCTCAGATGTTAGCAGAATCAATAAGAAGGCTTTCGAAGGTCAGTCTATGCTAGATGGGAAGGATCACAAATGTGATATTCAGATTATTGATTGCTTTAAGACTGTATTAGAGGAAAGCAGTAGCAAATTAAGAAACATTTACAAAGCTCCATTTGCATCTAACTTGGGCTTGAAATCTGTCTGTTAGCTTTAACTTGAGATATTTATTTGCCTTATTTTAAGACCCCTGGGAAAATAATTTATTCAAATATTTACTAGATCAGAATATTTTTCTATGGATTTCAGTATTGTCATGAAACAATTTTCACTTTTAGACAATTGTCTTTTCCATCATTTGTTACTGAAGACATTTTAAATTGGCAGTGCCTGCTGGGACTGGGTTTAAAGTCAGCATAAAAGGTACCTGTTGTTTTGCTTAATTACTGTATGTAGATTCTACTCTGAGAACGTTTCCAGAAAAAAGAGCATCATTCATAAATTTGGGAGGATTAAAGATTGTGCATTAAACAATATTTTCCATGGTTATTCCTATGATTCATACCAGGCTGCAGCAAATGATCTTTCAACTCATTCTTTAAATTTGGGGATCTACATAGAATCTGCATAGTAATGTGGAGCAAAAATGAAAGCAAGCTCAAACCCAGGGGTGAAATTCAGCAGGTTTTGACAGGTTCTGGAGAACCGGTAGTGGAAATTTTGAGTAGTTTGGAGAACTGGCAAATACCACCTCTGACTGGCCCCAGAGTGGGATGGGAATGGAGATTTTGCAGTATCCTTCCCCCAGGAGTGGGGAGGGAATGAGGAATTGCAGTATCCTTCCCTTGGAATTGGGTGGGAATAGAGATTTTGCAGTATCCTTCCCCCAGGAGTAGGGAGGGAATGAGGAATTTGCAGTATCCTTCCCTTGGAGTTGGGTGGGAATAGAGATTTTGCAGTATCCTTCCCCTGCCATACCCACCAAGTGACGCCCACAGAACCAGTAATAAAAAAATTGAATTTCACCATTCAATGAGGTATAATCCTTTTGCTTCATTTGACTGATCCACAGCCTTGGTTATACTAAGCATCATCTATATAAATATTCTACATGATAATGGGAATACTTAAGTTTTTAACAATTTGTTAAAATATCTGATGCAGCATGAACGCCAAGATGTTCTGGACGGGTTGATGTAGCAGGCAAAAGCTTAAACCACTTGTCTTAGGGGGTAAAACATGCTTGCTTTTTTTAACTAAGGTCTATTAATCAAGGCTAGAGGATAGGACAGGTTTCATTTGGGGGAAATCAGGCACAGACTGTGAATTATTTAGAACAGAACTCTGCAATGGACCAAGGAGACAAGCTGAATTGAACTAATGTCAGAACACTGAGTGACCACAAAGCCAAAAGTAGAGAGATGAAGTTCTGTACACAGAGATGTTCTTTCTTTTTCCATTCAATAATCTTTTACCAATTTTTTTGTTTGTTTTTGTGATGCCAAGAGGTATTCTTTTATCAATTCAATGTTTACTGAATATTCGATTCCTTGACTCTATTTCAAAATACTTCTGGTGTCCTTGCTCCACAGAAAATCCATTGTCTAACTAGAACATCTACTTTGGATATTTGAAGAAACAGAGCAACCACATATCACCTTGTTGGAAGAAATGTCCTTTTCCAAGTGGGGAAAAAGACACTGGATTCATGGAAGTTGCTTGGAAAGAAGGTTTATTGATGATGGACAGGACCACATGGTTTGAGGTCCTAGGGGGGGGGGAAAGGAAGAGATGCTGAGAGCACCCTGGTTTTCTGCCCTCTCTGGGCTTTTGAATTTCAGCTTGTATTTTGATTGGCTGTCAGATTCCCATGGGGCCATGCAGGGGCAACTCTGTAGGTTGTCCTGAGTCGCAAGCTTGGTTGAGCCTTGCTGGATGATGATGTAATAAAAGGGCTTTGGGCAATTCATACTATGGCTCTGCCTGAAGGAGGTAAGTCTTTATTATGTAAAATAGACTGGCTCAGGCCTTAATGGCCCATTGACAAAGGTGTGTGTGAGAGAGTTTCTGCCTCCTTTTCAGAGGCAATATTCTGTCCATTTAATATTTCCTAAACTATCTCATTTTCCTAGGAGAGGGGTGGGTGCTAACTTCCTACAACCTCATGTCTCAAGTCCTTCAGGATTCATCCTGGAATAGAAAGGTATACGTCCTGGCCTCCACAAATTTAGGAGATTGGTAACACATATTACTTAGGTCTTCTTTCTCATTATTTATTTGGTGTATCCCAAGAAACCCTGTGTGAAGCATAAGCTTCAAATATGGTGTGGAAATAAGAACTATATCTAAGAAATCAACCTCTGGCAGGTACTGATGATCTCATCAGATATTCAAATTCTAGATGCGGGGTGTGTTTTTTTTCTATCTATGGTGGTCTCTGAATCCCTGAACAAAACGTGCTGCTTTATTTCAAACAAACATATTTTTGAGCTATAAATGTACTGTTTTGCCAATATTGTTAGAAAGTGCTGGGAAATATATATAGATACGGAAAAAGCATATAGAAATTGTACTACAGAGCCCTTGTCTGAGTTTGTGAACACTTTTAAGTTTCCACCATTTTGTCCATTTCTGACAAGATGATCTGCTTTGTTCTCTTCAATTGGTCTTTTGATGCTTAGAATAAGGAGCAAAAATACAATGTAATGCCCAAAGTTGCCCCAGGATTGGGGGGGGGGGGAGAGAATTCTCTGAGTCCCATAAAAGTCTCATTTTTTTAATGTATTCACATAAAAATGTTGCCACCAATTTTCATGCTTTTTGTTTATCCTGGGCACATTTATATAATAACATGTCCTCTTCCCCAATAATTAAATATAAAAATCCATAACTGCTGTGTTATCTGGCAAAAAAAAAACCAATAGGTACTCACTGATTTTATAACTTTCCACCAGTCCAACTACATATTTCATTAAAGGCTTACTCCCGTCAATATACAATGATTTAGAACTAAGAAGTACTTTTATTTTTAAGGCAAAAAGGTGGTTCAGGGTGCATCCGTAGCATTTACCCTTAACTAAATGCATCTTTTATCAGGGTCGTGTTGCAGCTGCAGAGGGTACAACCACACAATCCAAGGGGGGGGAAACAGAGCTTCTTTAATGCATACCTTTTCACCTTTGAATCCAGAGGATTGCATAGTTATATTGGGAATTGCTGAAGTGGGTTTATGGAAAACAACTCACCCGAAAAATTTCATAGCCAGCACAGGTGATTTATGTGTGCCTATCATCACAGTCTTAATCCACAGCCAAATATTTAAAAAACCCAACATTTATTACAGCTCAGTTATTTGTATTGGCAGCACGCAGGGCATTTTCAGGTAAGGAATCATAGAACTGTTGTTCATGTGTAAACCATGCATTGATAGATTTCTTCCACTTTTGTTTTTTAATCCCTAAAAGACACAGAATCAGGAAAATAACTTATAGTAGGAGTACAGGGTGGACAGGTTTAAATCAAGGCTATTTCATTTAAAGAATTAGCCAAGTGTGGAAGGGTTTTCTTTTCAATATCGACCAACACAGTTGCATTGTTTATTTGCTTCCAACACACCGTATATTAAATGATTAAGAGCAGAATGTACTCTCAGAGAAAAATGCTTTTCTACCACTCGAAGAAAGATTTTGCTTTGGGGGTTATTCCAGTCACTCTAATCAATTTGGCTTCAGCTGATTTCCTTCTGGATGGCACCTTTTGTCCAGAATTTCCACTTCCATTATTATAAACATTGCCATGTTTCTTTTGGTTGCTGTGCCAATCTAGGCACCTGGATGTTTTGCCCAAGGCAACAGGCAGATGAATCACATCTGGCTCTTGGGTTTTCAGAAATGGGTATCAGCAATTGCTTCTCTACCCTAGGAATAAAGTCACTCTGTGAGTCTGGGATCTCTTCCACAAAAACATTTCAAATGAAGCCCAAGGATTGAGAGTTGTGTTTAAAAAGCAAGGCTTTAAAGCCGAGAAGATTCCTAAGCTACAAAAAAGGGATAGGAAAGAGGAGGTACAAATATTTTAATCTAATGTTTGCATCCCATCCTATCCTCGAAAGGGATTAAAGAGTGAGAAATGAAAAATGGAAGAGAAATTTACCACTCTAGCTGCATGGTCAATTTGCTGCATAAAGATGAAAACCATAGAAAGCCTTTCGAAAAAGTTGAAGAGTCAAAATAAGTGGTCTGAAAGAAAAATGACATTGACCCCTTACTTTAGAAGGATTGGCTTCCAAGAAAGCTAAACATATTTTGAAATCCCTGGGTCTTAGATGATGCAAAAATACTTTCTTTTACTAGAAAAGCATCCATGTCTATGGAGATTCTCAGTCATCCAGGTCATGGCTATCCCAAAACTTTTTTGTTTTGCTTCTCATCCAAGAAGCTTCTTCAATTCTCCATGAACTGAAGAAGCTTCCTAGATGAGACGTGAAATGTCTTCAAGCAAAACAAAGTCCAGTTGCCTTTTTAAAAAGCACCTTTGGGAGAAAAACATCCATTTTTTTCAGATTAATTTCCACTTTTATTATTATAAACATTGCCATCTTTCTTTTGTTGTGCTGTGCCAATCTAGGCACCTGGGTGTTTTGCATTTTTCAGATTAAGTAAGGCTGGTGGAAAAAGAGAAAAAGACGACTTTTCATGAGATAGGCATGCTATGGGGGCTTCCTGGTGTAGCTGTATTTCTCGTGTACTGGTTCATTACCTGGATTTATTGTCCAGATTTTGGTTCCCACACTGAGATTGCCATTGAGAGAGGTTCAGAATTTCATGCTTCCATAAGAGATGAAGAACAACCGTGGGAGGATTCAAAAGTTACCAGTCGGTAGGCATCATTTCCCACACCTCTGACAATGTGCACGCATGCTTTGATCGTGAAGCCCCACTACCCATATTGCCGATTTTGATACATCCACACTGGGCTCCCATGATGTGATATAATGGCTGGTTGAAACCAATGATCTATAAGTGGAGAAGTTCCATTGTCATGGATAGATCACTTTCTGTCACTTTTATACAGGCAGCTGCTAAATCTTTGTGGAGGTAGATCACCTCTTTTTCTGGTGTATAAAATGGAGTCAGATGGCTTCCTGTATGGTCCTTGTAATGAATTCTCATTAGAGGTTTTTGTAGAGAAAGTTCTCATTCCAATTTCAGGACAGTTTTGGAGGAGCGTCATGAGTAACACAGGCAATTGCTTGCCCTATCCTAAGGATCTCCCCCCCCCCCCAGCTTTTAGATCTCAAGGCATGGATAGAGTTTTGGACAACCTGAAAGCGATTCCTTGTTTCTGTGAATGTTGCTCCTTCTGACTGATTAAAACAGCCGATGTGGGAGTAGCTCTAAAATTAAGGGGCCCGATCAATGCCCTTTGGAAAGTACCATCCATATGTTGCTGGTAGCCAGATTTACTGCTCCTTACCATCAACTGCCAAGAGAACAATCAGTATATTTAAATGTTTCTTAATTTTAATGATGGATTGTGTCACCTGGAAGTCGTGAACACAGATTCTAGGATCTGATTGAGAAAGGCAAGGCCACTGAGGTTGCATGGGGTTTTCTCTCTCTTGCGTTTCAGAAACAAACAGAAGAAAACAGTTGGATATAAGCCAAGCTTGATCAGAGCAGACATTTTACATTGCCAGCTTCCAGCCTTACTAATTGTTTTGCATTCTTTTGTGAGTAAATCTTTCCCCTTCTCTAGGCAAGCATAACATAGCCATATGTGCTATAAACATGTTTTTCTCTAGACTTGTATTGTATCAGAAGAATTCTAAGTAAGCAAACCATAACACAATACAATGCAAACTGAAAATATGTGTGTATCTAACTCAGGGACACCTTTGTCCCAGGACTCTACTTCCTACTCTTATTTCCTACTATAAGATCAAAGACAGGGCTTTCAGAATTAATCGAGGCACAATTTTTAACCAATTTATACTATTTCCTGAGCATACTATTCCAAAAGTAGGTAGGCAGATCCTAAAGTGAACGACAGTTATTTTATTTTTTAGGAATCTCAGTGTGATAGCCCTATTTATTAATGATACAATGCCACAGGGTTGTTTTCGGACATGGGGGAGGAAGGAAAAAGAAAAAGCTGCAACCTTTTGAAGAAATCATGGTGGAAAGGTGGGAGAAGCTGGAGAAGATAGGAGAGCAGGGGAGCTCTGGGAAAGGAGAGGGTAAAGAAATATTGTGGGAAGGCTGGAAAAGGTGAGTTGTGGGAAGCAGCATTCAGCAATTAGAGGAAAGCAGACAGGCTGAGAAATATCAGGCAGATATTGGGTGGCACAAAGAAAGAGGGAGATGAAAGAGAAATTGTGTGGGAGTCAAAGGGACAGTGGAATGAATAAATTCTGTGGCAAGGGCTAAAGAAGGGACAAGAGAACATTGGGGCAACTCCAGACATCTTTGTGGCTACACATCTTCTTGAAGTACTATACTTCAAATACTTTAGGAAGTACTATACTTCAAATACTATCAAATTTGCAGATGACACCAAGCTGGCAGGAATAGCCAACACTCCAGAAGATAGGCTAAAGATACAGAAGGATCTTGACAAACTTGAACATTGGGCACTATCTAATAAAATGAAATTCAATGGTGAAAAAAGTAAGGTTCTACATTTAGGCAACAAAAATGGAATGCACAGGTACAGTATAGGTGATACCTTGCTCGGTAGTAGTAACTGTGAAAGGGATCTTGGAGTCCTAGTGGACAACCATTTAAATAGGAGCCAGCAGTGTGGAGCAGCTGCCAAAAAAGCCAACACAGTCCTAGGCTGCATCAATAGAGGGATAGAATCAAGATCAGGTGAAGTGTTAATACCACTTTATAATGCCTTGGTAAGACCACACTTGGAATACTGCATTCAGTTCTGGTTGCCACGATGTAAAAAAGATGTGGAGACTCTAGAAAGAGTGCAGAGAAGAGCAACAAAGATGATTAGGGGACTGGAGACTAAAACATATGAACGGTTGCAGGAACTGGGTATGTTTAGCTTAAGAGAAAGAAGGACTAGGGGAGACATGATAGCATTGTTCCAATATCTCAGAGGTTGCCACAAAGAAGAGGGAGTCAAACTATTCTCCAAGGCACCTGAGGGTAGAACAAGAAGCAATGGGTGGAAACTAATCAAGGAGAGAAGCAACTTAGAACTGAGGAGAAATTTCCTGACAGTTAGAACAATTAATCAGTGGAACAGCTTGCCTCCAGAAGTTGTGAATGCCCCAACACTGGAAGTCTTTAAGAAGATGTTGGATAGCCATTTGCCTGAAACGGTATAGGGTTTCCTGCCTAGGCAGGGGGTTGGACTAGAAGACCTCCAAGGTCCCTTCCAACTCTACTATTGTATTGTATTGTACTTCTACAGCAGCTAGCCTATCAGGGATCTTGGCTGCAGTAACCTCCCCTTTCCTATCTTTCTGTAACTACTTATTCTAGATAGTAAGACTCAAATGTTAACTCTTTTGACCTCTAGGCCATTTTTAGCAAGAGATCATTTATCTCCTAGACTAGAGAAGTTTTACTTTTGAGGATATACCTCCTGCCATCTTCTTATTTTTACTGGTAATTATTAACACAGTTTCTAGTATCCTTCACTCTGCATCCAACAACAACGTGTCTTGCAGATAAGGTTTCCCATTCTTCCTGAAATCCAATGCTTTTTGTTTAAATTTTATTCACTTGCCACGACTATGAATGCTTTCAGAAGTCCAGCCATTCATTTGAGAAGCAGAAATGCATTTTTTTTCCTGTTTATCTTAATTTATTGTCTAATTGTTGGCTGTACTTTGCACTCTGACTCTTTTTCCCACACAGTCCACAGGAAACAGTTCTATGGCATCAGGCTTCCTCTGATTGATTCTTGCAGGGTCTAGAAGGGACCAGCCCTCTCCTGTCTGCTTTGTAATGTGATTGCTAAAGAGGCAGAGTAAACTCACCATTTGGAGACTTCCTTCCTCCTACTTGCTGGAGCTCAGACTGTGGTTCAGTCCTGTCTGCACCCAATTGCAAATTCTCCCACGTTGCCCCTGGGAAAAGTCTGCCCTTATCTTCATGTGAAGTCATCGCTGTTGGGTCTTGTGCATTTGTTTACCACGTTCATTCCCAGCTTTGGAGAAGAGAGCTGTTGCTCTCTTCAAGGCCACAGGACTGACTTAAGTGGGATGGGGGTGAACCAGCAGGAGCACTAAATTTGTCACGGCTTCCTGTGATTTGAAAGGAGGAAAGGGATGATTCAGAAGGATTTAGCAATGTTAACGAGTTACCTTTATTCCACAAATTGTTTTCTGGAAGCCACCGATTCAGCCATAGCAATGGACTCCAATGCTTACCACTTTGCAAATTAAACCTGGGAAAGGAAACAGTCTTATACGATAATATTCATTATCTTGTGCTGACAACTCTTCAGTTTCCTTGCTGTTTCTTCTTAAGTTCGAGGACTTCTCTTGTCATCATGCCAGCAAAATGCCAAAGAGCATAAATAATCATTCTACTTAGCACATTTGAAGTGCACAAAGCACTTCCCATACATATGTCATCTCAGGACTGATTAGAGCATGATGCCAAGCACAGGAAAACTACTGACCCCTATAGACACTGCACATGGCTTTCATCTCACATCTCGGTTCCATATTCAATCCTTGTGGGTAGGACAACACAGAGATACTTTCAATATTAATGGCAGCAGAAACAGTCACAGCATCCCAGTGCTAGTTTAGCTATAAACTCATTGATTCTAGCTATTATGGCAATCCCTATAAACCCATAGAAATGTTTACTCTGTGGTGGTGCAGTCATGGCACAGTGGTTAGAAGGCAGTATTGGAAGCTAATTCTGCTGACTGCCGATTGCCAGCAGTTTGGCAGTTCAAATCTCACCAGTTCAAGGTTGACTCAGCTTTCCATCTTTCCGAGGTTGGTAAAATATGGGCCTAGATCATTGGGGCAATATGCAGACTCTGTAAACCAATTACGAAGGGCTATAAAGCACTGTGAAGCGGTATATAAGTGCTATTGATATTGCTGCTCACACAGGTTCCTTTACAGCGATCAATTAAGCACTTATAGATTGAGGATGTGGCATATCAGTTAAGAGCATCATATACAGTCGTAGGTTGCTCTTACCATCGCTACCAGTACGCTGATCGCAGCCTATCTGTGCATGAGCCTGACATGCGCTGTGTAAGCGTGCGATGTGTGCTGCGCATGCATGCGCAATCCACTGCCCCTGCAACGCCCAGCTACTTGTTGGGGCATGTGCAGGCACTGCATGCTGTGGGCGCATGCACAGTGTGCCTTTTGGCATAAAAACAGCCTATAGAGCACGGGCGGGTGGGTGGGCCACATGAGCCATCATACCGGTACGCTCTCAGCTGCTCCCGGCCACTACCAGTATGGCCGTTCCGGGCCGTACCTGCAGCAACCCACCACTGATCATATATTTTGTAAACTAAAGTCCCCCCACATATTTGGTACCTACTCAGAGAGGTAGGGTTAGTTGTATGCCTCATTATATTTCTTCCTCCATGTTTTTGGTGAAGGGATCCATCTGAAGGAACTTGAAGTTTTATCTCCATACCATGTAAAATATTACGTTTAACTTGATTGAAACACAGAGACACATCAGACATCTGATTTCTTTCCTCTGATCCAAGGTTCCTCTATAGCCAGCTTGGCTTTGTTTATACTAATGAGTTCTTACTTTAAAAAAAAGTAATTAGTGGAATGGAAAAGCGACCTAGCATCTGTTAGGAGTCACAAGCGGAAACTGATTACCTGCAAAGGATGGGGCACCTTTTTTGCTCAGCCTTTGGCAAGACGTGGCAGAAAGTGCACTTCATAGAGGAATTTGGCAACAGTGCAGCCCTACGAAAGATGCCTGCTGTTGCCAGCCCAGAAGTTGCAGGGCCTAAGCATAAGGATGGGCATGTGTTTCCTCCCCTGCCTGCAGGAATCTATTTCTGAGTGCATGATTCTCACAAGTCTTGCCTCCCACTGCTCAGCTAACTCTGTCCCTTGGCTACCAGGAACCAGTTATCATCCACTTGAGAGAATTCAGTAGAATTATTCCTAATGATTATTGACTAATCAGTTAGTTTTCCCCGCAAAGAACTCTCCGTCCTCTTGGAAGAGAAGATAATCTTGGCTTGTCCTCGTAAGATTCCTGTCTTGTTCCAACACCAGGCAAAAAGAAACAGTCAGTTAAATAAAGGAGAAAATGAGTCAGATAAACAGCTGTATCTTCTTTCCCAGTGGTAAGCTAGAGAAAGAGAATGTAAATAGTAAAGAAGATGGTCTTGACAGAAATATGCAAGAACCGATACCTAGGCAAAAGGGGGTAAAACATGTTTTTAAGTCACGACAGTGAGTTAATATTTGGAGGCAGTTCAGATAAACATGTTCCTGATACACTGAATGAGGTGCACATCAATACACTTACAAGATACTATTATTACTGCGTAGCCAATCTCAATAAAAATAATTTTAGCCTTCTTATAGTGTTGACGTTCTGCTGTTCTGCTCTATCTACTGGAGCTGACAGAGAAAGATTCCAAATGTTATAACTAGCTGGGTACCCGTGCTTTGCTACATGACCACTTTTCACACTTAACGACCATTGTAGCATCCCCATGGTCTTGACAGACTCTCATTGTCATCATCACCAACAAAGTATATCTGGAGAAATGAAGGCTGCTGTTGAGGCTGCACCATGATACTCCCTATCCTGTGGTAAACCTGCCCTTGAACTTTGAATGTTGGCATAAAATTTCCCTCCTTCACCTTTCTGGTCCCAAAAGACGTCATTTTGAAGCATCTGTTGTACTTCTGGGCAGCAGAAAGACAGATCTCATTCTACCCCATACATCCCTGCGACCAATCCGCTCTCACAGAGAGGGTCTTCTCCGGGTACCTTCCGCTAAACAGTGCGGGCGGGCGGTGCCTAGGAGTAGGGCCTTCTCTGTGATGGGCCCAACCCTCTGGAACGACCTCCCCCCCCCGATATTAGAACCACCTCTGATCTCCGCTCCTTCCGCAAGAAACTCAAGACCCACCTGTTTCGAGCAGCTGGTCTGGCCTAATTATAATTATACTCGTAATTGCACTTAACATCTATTACTAACTTTCCTGGATGGCTTTTTAAATTTTATATTAGAGTTTTAAATGGGTTTTAAAATTGTTTTAATTATTTAAATTGGTTTTGGGGTTTTATATACAGACAGTATGTGTGTGTTGTTTTTGTTCTATGTCTTATGTTATGTTTCTGTTGTTTTGATCATGAACAGTCTGTACACCGCCCCGAGTCCCTATGGGGAGAGGGGGCGGTCTATAAATTAAATAAACCGTAAACTGTAAACCGTAAACCGTAAACCGTATTTTCCCTTTAACTGGTATTGCAGTAGAAGGAATAGATTCGTCTGAACTGAGGAGATCAGTGTAAGAATTGAGTTCGGGCTGGGACATTAGGCAGGAGAAATTCAGTGCACAATCCGTTGACACAGTGGTGGTTGGTGGTTGAAACATATAAGGGAATATCTCTCCTGCCGCCTTGAGTTTGGAAGCAGTTCCATAGGTGGAAGGTGTAGACATTTTGGTGAGGTAGCGATGTTTAGTACTATAAGGAGCCCCAGACCCCTCCTGAGTGAAAGAGTGGAATATCTGCCAGTTTGACCTGAGGTAATGGAATATGAGGCAAGTGGCAGTTAGAACTTTTCAGGTGGGGAGGTGAAGTAGAACGTGTAACTCCTTAGCATCAGAGCGTGTTAATATACTGTATATGAATATACTGTATATGAAATACTCATGATCTGATGGTCATTTTGAAAAATGCTTTCTAGAAGCCAAGAGGAACATACATGCCAACTTTCAAGTTCATAGGCTTTACCGTTCTGGATATTTCATGATGAGTGAGTGATTTTGCTTTTATAGAGAAAGATTTAGCAATCTGATAAGAGGTTCCTTTTTAATGATTGTCATTTGATTTTTCCAATCTCTGATAAAGCTCGGGGCATGAATATCTAAACAGCAATGGTACAAGCTCTGAATGGTTTCCATTTCTTCCTTCACTGCTTGGCAAATGCCTCTGTAATTTCTAATAGAGAGGGTGGGGAGCACAGGCAAATGGTCAGGCTTCCATAGTTATAATACCTGAGTTGAGAAATGCATAGTAATTTCCATTAGCTTCACTTTAATTAAAGAACAATTTATGGAGAAATTGAGTCAGAAAAGATCTCTTTAATGCAGTAGCTAAATGGCAAGATCTCTTCTGGGAAATTCAACACTTAAGAAGCAGATCTGAAGCTCATTTCTGCTTGCAATGCTGTAGAACCAAGTGATTTACAGCACCATCTCAACCTAAGGTACCCTCGCTATGAGATTGATGCCATGACATTTGACTATGGAACTAGTTCTTGAGAATCAAACCGGTAAGATTTTTTAATAGCACTTTGGGGCATTTTATGGGTGCATAACATAGAACTAGTCCAGGCTGAGCTGTCCCAAGTCCACCTGGCTGGCCCACTCAAATAAACATCCTTACTGGGCCAAATTCTTACGAAAGAAGAACTTCCCCTGATAAACATATCTATTTAGCCTCTAGTAAAACCATAAGCATTCTGCTGGGAAGAAAAAGACTCTATCACCAACACAAAAAGGTTCAATTGTGAACATCTCTGAGGTTTAATGAAAGATCTTTAACCAGCTAAAATGCAACCTCTGGCTTTTAATTAGAAATTCAAACAGTGTATATAATTTAAGTTTCTTCCATGAGCTAAAAATTCTATCAAAGAAAAGTAATGCCCAATCTGTTTGCTAATTCTCTTCTCTGACAAATCTCTTTGCTAAGCTGTCACCAACAATAGTCAAACGTGAAAGCCTTATTATCACCCCATTCATTCACCAGCTAAAAGAAAGGCCTGTCAATTATCTAGTACTCCAGCAAAGGACATCATTATGCTCTGAAAAGGTATGGGAGCTGCACTCTCCCTATTACATCACTGGAGACCATACATTCAGAGTAAGCCAGGCAGATGTTTAGGAGAAGGAATTTTACTGCTCTCCATCAAACCAAATGACATTCATTACTACTGGGGCAGAAGGAAAAATCCATAAAATCATTTTTTTTCCAAAAAAGAATTAACATTAAAAATCACCTCTGTCTCTTCTTCAAGATATGAAGTTTGACTCAGTTTAAAAAAAAAAAAAAAAGAAAGAAATGCTGTTGGTACTACAATGACATTTGCGCGACAAAATGTGGTGCTAGAAACTTTCTCACTGAAGTATTAACATATTTTGTCCCTTTATTGCAACAGTGCAGATCGATGAGGAAATTAGCTGCCTCTGAGGCAGCCAAGGAGAAAGAACAACCAGTTGCATCAGGACAAAATGCCAGAGTTAATTCAAGGTAATTAATGGCGTTTTCCTGGGCAAGGAAATGGGTTTGATCAAGAGACGGTAGGTTTTTTTCCCCCCTTCTCTCGGCATTGTTGCTAACTGTTTTGTGTTTGCCTGGTAGTTATTTAAATGAATGTTTCTGCATCTGCTGAGAGACTCCAAGGGAAACATTTATCCTGAAGATTTCTGTCCCAACAAGCAATAACCTAGATGGATTTTCT
The DNA here is from genome assembly GCF_964273705.1 of Natrix helvetica. Lineage (NCBI taxonomy): Eukaryota > Metazoa > Chordata > Lepidosauria > Squamata > Natricidae > Natrix > Natrix helvetica. The sequence continues at coordinate 28,972,620 of NC_138549.1, forward strand.
TTCTCTCTCCATGGAATTGTTGCAAGAAATCTTGTATTTATAAATGTCTCTGTCAAAATACCTCTTCTTTAATGCCTTAACTTTCTAGCCTTCTTCATTCATAGGTTGCAATCGCCTAGTTTTTCACTTTATCTAGGAAGTGTTAACCTACCCTCTTTCTCCCTCCCCACTTCTTTTTTCCTTCTTGAAGGTGGATAAACACCATTTTCTAACATGGTCATTTAGTAAGTACATGATAAAATGATAATGGGGTGTGTGTGTGTAAATCCAGTCTTCAGAAATTAATCCAGCAGTACAATTGTATTATTTGTTCAAAGAGCTAAAATGATTTTTGGCCTGTGATTACAGACCTAGAGGTTTGATAATTAATGGGAAATCGATAGGATTAAATTAACTAGGTTTAAAGTAATTAGCATGTCCCCTTGACTGGATTAGTTTTCAATGGATACCCACAGCAGGGACAAATAACAATATGTGTGGTCATGATGTCATCGTGCCACTGATGCAAATTGTATACTTGTACTAAACACTAACCTAATTTTATAATTGAAACTGTATAATGACGTCATAGGCTGCATGTTACCAGAATGTAGCCTCCTGGATTCTCAGGAGACAGGGTGCATTCCAGAGGAGCAAAAGACAGCAAAGTTTGGATTATTTGGGTGGAGAAGGAGAGTTAAGATAGTTCCTCCCTAGCATTCTCAGAATATGTTTTAAGGGTGCAAGTAGTCATTTTAGTTTGGCAAGATTTCTGTTTATAGATGAGGAACAACAAAGGAAACTGCTTATAAGAAACTGAGCATGTCTTCCTCTCCTTTCCTCTCCTCTCCTCCCCTCTTCTCTCCTCTCTGCTTCCTTCCCCTCTCCTCCTCTCCCCTCCCCTCTCTCCTCTTCTCTCCCCTCCTTTCTTCTCCCCTCTTCCCTCCTCTTCCCTTCCCTCACCTCTTCTCTCCTCTCTGCTTCCCTCCCCTCCCCTCTCTACTTTCTCTCCTCTCCTCCCCTCCCCCTCCTCTTCTCCCCTCTCCTCTCCCCTCTTCTTCTCTCCTCTTCCCTCCCCTCTCCCCTCCTTTCCTCCCTCTCCTCTCCCCTCTCCTTTCCTCTTCCCTCGTCTCCTCTCCCCTCCCCTCCCTTCCCCTCTCCCCTCCCTCTCCTCTCCTCTCCGCTTCCCTCCCTCCCCTCTCATCTCCCTTCCCCTCTCTCCTCTCCTCTCCTCTCTGCTTCCCTCCCCTCTCCTCTCCTCTACTTTCTCTCCTCCCCTTCCTTCTCCTCTCCCCTCTTTTCTCTTCTCCTCTTTGCCTGACATTGATGTATGAAGGTCTCCAGTTCACTTGCCATCTCCAGAGTAGATTGGTCCAAAATGATGGGGCTCCTCTTGCCATCTCTTCTCCGCCCCCCACTTGCCGGGCATGGCAGGGCTTCCTTCCCCTTGCTTAGCCACCTGCCCTCTTTATCAAGGGGGTGGGCAGTTGGGGAGGGGCAGGGGAGAAAGGATATTCCTGGATTGACTGGCTTCTTCCCATAGCTCTTTCTCTGCCTTTCAGCATTGGCTGTCAAAAACAAGGATTTTCTGGTCAGAAAAGCTTGCCCCATCCTCCACTACCCAGGTGCCCTCACTTCCTCTGAGCCTTTCTTTGCCTACCAGTACTTGATTTCCAGCTCTGTCGCATTTCTCGCCACCGTGTGCAGGGAAAGAAATTTGCGGGACTACCGTTAAAAAAAAACCTTCTCACAAGAAGTTGGAATTAATTGTTTGAACTTTTTTTATGGTAGTTTAAAGGGGGCATGTGGCTAAGCAAGGGGCAGGAAGCCATGCATGCCTGGGGGGGGGGGGAGAAGAAACAGCAACAGCTGCCCCGTCACAGTCCACACGCCCCAATGAAAGGCAACAGCAGCCTAGCTACTTCCCTTCCCCACCCTCTCTGGTGCTTTTTTCCTATCTAAAATGAGTGGCAAATGTACTTGCTAACTAAATGGAAAGATAATAACAACCATAAGTCTTGTAGAGTTTAAGGCTCACATTTTACTCCGGCTGGTGGGAGACACACACACATGTGCGGTGGAGTTGAGCTGGATGGCGGACGGCTCGCATGCCCACAGAGAGGGCTCTGCTTGCCACAGGTTCGCCTCCCTAACAAATCGAATAAATTCAATTCAATTCAAATTCAAAATGCCATCATGGTCATAGGTTATTTCAACATACTTTCTTGAATCAGGAGATAGTAGTATCTAGCTGAGCTCATCTGGGTTCAGAAGCTAAGTAAAGTAAGTCTGGGAATAGGAGGGGATAGAAACCTGCAGAACATAAGCTAAATTGAGAAATTGAAAAAAGGTCCAAGAAAGTCGCAATAGCAACAACTTTCTTCTGCATGATTACAAAGAATAGTAGAAAAGCATATGTACGAAATCACCAGAAGTCAAACTTGAGTTAGAGGAATAAGAATGTATTTATTTACCGGGCAGAGTATTATTCAATAAAATTGGATTTTCAAGCCATCATGATTCGATTTCCATAGTGAAATATTTCTCTTGTAACCTCATCTTATTTTTTTTCCCCAAATGTATTTACCGAAGTAAAGATGAAAAGGGAGGAGATCCTTAATCAAATCAACAAATCTAGCCTTCTAACTCCAACAAATGTTGGCCAAACATGACTGTTGTAACCTTCTAAATCTAAACCAACCATTTCACCACTAGCCCTAAGATGAGAAGTCTAGTACATATTTGCCAGGCTTAGCATAACCTTAACATAGTTTTATAGAGTTTTAAATTATACAGTAAATTGTTGAAGCAAAAAAGGTTTCTCGATACGTTAATTATTTCTCAATATGTGAAAAGCTAAGGAAGAATTGTATGTCCTACAAATCATCATTTATGGCCCTGAAGCTGGTTCTATGCTATTATTTCATTTCAATGGCATCTCCTTTAGTTCCCATTTATTCTTGTATATAGACAATACATGGTGGGGGGGGGAACAATAGGTCAAAGAATGGAGCAAACACACAAAGAAAAAGGAAAAATAAATTCTTCATTTTCCTAAAGCAAGCAAAAGTTTCCCATTTTGGCATAAAGCATATCAAATATTTTACATGCTCCTGTTTTTCTGCTTTCAGGTCATATCATGATGCCCTTCCTATAAATATTCTAATTTCAAAGGAAAATGCATATTTTTTCATCTCCTTAATTCTGATTGTGTGTAAAATGTGAAACTATTAAAGCAAAAAGCTAAAAAGTAATGAAGAAAAATATTAAACATGTTCTTGATTATTAAAAAAAGCTGTTGAAAAGAGTAATAAGATTCATGCTGGTTCAAAAATCACTTGTTTCTAATTTAAATATGTGCTATTAGTAAGAAGGGGCTTAGACAAGGAGATTCACGCCTAATTTGTACTTCTGGAGAGGCTATGATTAAAGCTGATGATATAAATATACATATTAGGGGGAAAAACTTTCAGAAATGAAATATCTTCTGATACTTACCAAAACTTAAAATCAGTTTAGATAAATCTGAAAATCTTATGTAGCTAATTTCTGCATAAACTATTTGACAAGCATTGGAGAGATGCTGACAGCTCTAAATATACTGAAAGGTAGGGGGGAATTAAAGGGCATATGCAGAAATATAATTTAGGATAAGGCAATGTGATGGAAGAAATCCAGTTGATTTTAAGAGAACAGAAGTAGCTTAAGGGACCTTTCGAATAGTATGTTGTATCTTCAGATACGTTACTGTAAAGGATGCTTAGGGTTCTCTCTCTCTCTCTCTCTCTCTCTCTCTCTCTCTCTCTCTCTCTCTCTCTCTCTCTCTCTCTCTTATCTGCAAAGAAAAAGCAAAGCAAATCTGAAATGGCATGGCCAAAAAATAAGACTAGGACAGCATTCCACTCAGAATATAGGGGAAATGGAAACTAATTGGCTACTCCAAGGCTCTGTCTTAGGCCCAGTACTCTTCAGTATCTTCATCAACGATTTAGATGAGAGAGTGGAAGGGGAACTCATCAAATTTGCAGATGACACCAAGCTAGCAGGAATAGCCAACACTCTAGAAATTAGGTTTAAGGACCTTGACAGACTTGAACACTGGACCCTATCTAACAAAATTCAACAGTGAAAAAAGTAAGGTTCTACATTTAGGCAAGAAAAAACAATTACACAGATATAGTATAGGTGGTACATGGCTCAAGAGTAATAGTTGTGAGAGAAATCTTGGCGTCCTAGTGAACAATCACTTAAATATGAGTAAGCAGTGTACTGAAGCTGCCCCAAAAGCCAACACAGTCCTAAACTGCATTAACAGAAAGAGAATCAAGAGCACGTGAAGTGTTAATACTAGTTTATAACACTTTGGTAACCCTTGGAATACTGCATTTAGTCTTGATCGACACAATGTAAAAAAGATGTTGAAACTCTAGAACAGTGGTTCCCAATGTGGGGCCCATGCCCCACAGGGGGGCAATTTGATTTTTAATGGGGGCAATTTGAACCTTGTTTAAACCATGTTAATGGCCTTTTAGGCTTGAACAGAGATTTTAGAGAGATTTTAAAGGGGGGGCATGGCCAAAAACAGGTTGGGAACCACTGCTGTAGAGAGAGTACAGAGAATAGTGACAAACATGATTAAAGGACTGGAAGCTAAAACGTATAAAGAATAGTTACAAGAATTGGGTATGTATAGTTTAATGAAAAGGTCTAGGGGTGACATAATAGCAGTGTTCCAATATCTAAGGCAGGGGTGTCCAAACTTGAGAACTTTAAGACTTGTGGACTTCAACTCCCAGAATTCCCCAACCAGCATGGCTGGCTGGGGAATTCTAGGAGTTGAAGTCCACAAGTCTTAAAGTTCCCAAGTTTGGACACCCCTGATCTAAGGGGCTTCCACAAAGAAAAGGGGGTCAACCTATTCTCTAAAGGACCTGAAGGCAGGAGAAGAAGCAATGGATAGAAATTGATCGAGGAGAGAAGCAAGTTAGAACTAAGGAGGGTTTTTTTTTTTTTTGACATTTAGAACAATTAATTAAGACAGTGGAACAACTTGCCTTCAGAAGTTGTGGGTGCTACAACATTGGTGATTTTTAATAAGATATCAGACAACGATTTTTTTGAAATGGTATAGAGCTTCCTGCCTGAGCAGGGGGATGGACTAGGAGACCTCCAAGGTCCCTTCCAACTCTGTTAGCCAGTTAAATCCTGTTAATTAGGCTGTAGTTACTTTCAAGAAGACACCCTAATGCTCTTGTAAGCAAGGCTGTATGGTTCTTTAAGAAAGCTGTGCCTCCACAGCACTGCATAATTCTTCTACAGAATGTATGGGCTTTTTAAAGAGGCAACTAGAGCCATGAAATGTTATTTTTCTTTCTCCATTTCTCAGTTCCAAGTGGAATTCATCATTTATTACCCAACAAAAACAGAGAGAGCAAAAATCTCTTTTGAATGTTATGTCTTTGACCCTAGTGCAGATTGAAACTTTTGGCTATGAAAAGGCTGTTGTAAGTAAGTACGTCTTCAGCTTGTATAAACTTTCTACACATTTGTTACTGATTGGATTCTATTGGCTTTTAAGCTAGTCGTTTTTAAGCAAAGAGGGAATGAGAATTTCTTTACCCAATTATACAGTCTTAAACAAAATTATAAGGAATTATACAAATTATAACATGTGGATATGTGTAATTCAATTTGTAACCTGGCTTTGAAGACTATTCAATTTTAGCACAAATATTTCATTTATTTGCAACGAGCTGGTTTAAAAACCAGGAAATATGACTCACTCAATCTTCCTGTTGAATTTTAATTCCTGCTTAGTATATAGAAAGGTATTAAATATCCAACCATTGATAGCAAATACATGAGACGCTAGTATTTTATAACGACCATTTATCAGCTATTTCATTCTTGTAGAAGTATTGTTTGGAAGCAATAGAAGGAAGAATGTGTATATTTTTCACTCAGACTTGTCCTGAGGTATTTTGTAAATTTGGGGAAATTCAAACTAGATGCCACTGCTAAAAAAAAACCAAAATAAAAACAGTTTCCTTTGTTTCTCAGTGTCATTATATTGTTGCGCAAAAAAATTCATTTTTAAAGTGTTGGAAGAAATGTCCATCTGGGTTCAATTCCAAGTGGGGAAAAAGACACTGAAAACATGGAGGCTTCTTGGAAAGATGGTTTAATGGTGAACAGGACTACATGAGTTTGAAGTCCTGGGTAGCTGACCACATAGATAGATAGATAGATAGATAGATAGATAGATAGATAGATAGATAGATAGATAGATAGATAGATAGATAGATAGATAGATACCCTCTCTTGGGCCTTGCCTTTGAGCTTCCTGTTCCTGTGGCAAGAGGAGGTATCCTATTGGTTGTTAGACTCCCAGGGAGCTATGCGGGGGGCTTCAGCTAACCTCGTAGACTGTCTGTGTCCCAGGCTTGGTTGAATCTTGCTGGGTGAGGATGTAATGAAGAGGCTGAAATTGTGTTGGGCAATTCCTATTATGGCTTAATGATTGTATCCTGGTTTGCAACTTGAGTGAAGGCTAATCCTATCATCCTGGACCTGAAGGCCTTTTGTCTTGTAGATAAGAGGGTCCAGTCTTTCTGGGGCTATTAACAAAGGTGGGGGTCTGCTTTCCAAAAGCATGTTTCTCCTTTTCTCATCCAGGGAAATATTCTGCCTTTTTAATGTTTCCTAAAATATTTCATTATTCTAGGAGGGGGTGGGTGCTAACTTTCTTCAAAAGAAAGGGCAGATTGTTTCTTCTGTTCATTTTATTTTAGTGAAACATTGTCAAATGTTCCACACAAAAAAGTGACAGCAATCAAGCAAGATTTATGGGTGAATAATAATTATTTTAAGCATAAATTACTATATGTTTTGAGAAAGTTTATCAGATATTTACAATGTCAGGGGAGAAAAGGCAGAATTGCAGATTTTGGCATTTTGCTAGATTTTGCTTTTGACCTAGATCTTTAAACATACATCATCATTGTTCAACTGCATCTGTTCCATTATTTTGCTCCTTCTATTGGCTATGAAGTGTAAAATCTGGTAGCTGTTTGCCATTTCTAGGAGGGCATTAATGTGATTGTTTAACAGAAGTTTGGGGATCAAAATAGTGGCGATAGTGAGATGAACAAAAGGAGTTTTCAAAGAATCTCATGGAAAGCTTAGACTTTCACTTAAAATAAAAATGTTGGAACACAACTTAAGAGAACATTGTAGATTTGACAGCTTCCAATGGTCGGGGGAGAGAATGGTGCGATCTGCAAAAGAGGCTCTCACTAGGATGGGCCCGGGTGATTGGCAAACACGGGTTGATCACTATTTGTTAATACAACACATCACGCCAAGTGCCACTATTGGGAGAAGCCCCTCCAAGCTTCTCATGGGTCGCCGGCTAAGGTCCCACCTAGACCGGCTACACCCAAACTATTCTGCCACATCGCCCCCTGACTCTACAAGCAAGATTCAAAACTTTAGTGTAGAGGACTCAGTATACTCCCACAACTATGCCGGGGGAATTCTGTGGATCCCTGCCATGGTGATAGGCATCACCAGGCCTCGCTCTTATCTTTTAGAGCTTGAGGATGGTAGACTCTGGAGGAGGCATATTGACCAACTCCGTGGCCGCCTTTCCAACTCCACACTTAGAACACCAGATGCAACTCCTGAACAAATCAGCCAAAGCCCTACCCAAAGGAAACAAATGCTCACTCCTTCTACAGCCAGCTCAAGCCCGAGGGTACTGGGGGACTTATCTGAATTTGTTGCAGGCCCACAGCGAACTCCAAATGAGCAAATCCCAGAAGCTCCAGCGCAGCCTGGGAAAAGTTCCAGGAGGTTCCACAAAGCGGAGCTGGAGAGCAGACAGGTCCGTCCGACCTGCCCAAAGAACCGGTTCCAAATGAACTGCGCAGGTCTGGTAGGACTAAACAAAAACCCGCCTACTTGCGGGATTACGTGACCAATAGAAACATCCCAACTAAGAGGGGAGGGGTGTTAGATATTCACTCTTCTATTAAGAGTGAGTCTGTTTCCTACCTAAAAACACGTTTCTCCATTTCTGATCCAGGGAAATATAATATTCTGCCTTTTCAATATTTCCTAGGATATCTCATTTTTCTAGCAGAAGGGTGGGTTTTAACTTCCTAGAGTTTAAAACATGGTAGTCAGGCATGCTGACACAGACGTGCTGAAGGAGGCACATCTGTATATTCCAACAAGCGATTTTTCTAGGGTCAAGGGCTCCATTAATCAGAAATTCTGCATATGTACTCCAACTATATACAGCTGTGTGAGATTTGCTAATGCTGTTTAAAAACTCCCTTTTAGCCACAATTAGTTTGTCTCACCGGGTATGAGGTTGATCTGATCTTAAACTTATCAAAAACATTTCTGCCAACAAGCAGCACTTTATTTTAAGTTTAAGTTTAAACGAAAGAAGTATTTTGGCTTTGTAGAAGAGTTTATCTGCTATCCTCTCTCTTGGTCACTGCATTTTCTTGCTGTGCTATAGTTTGGCATTTGCTAACTACCTCTTCGTAAAGAAACTATATACAAAGCTTTCTCATCCAGTAGCTGTTGGACGGCTGCAGCTAGTTTCATTTTTCTTGGCAAGGGTGCAGAGCAAAGTTAACCAGAAATCCTCTGGAAAGCAATTTGGAAAGCTGCAACTCTTCGTTTTTTTGTTTGCTTTAAAAGGTTTTCTTTTAGGATGAAGGCTGATTTTGGAAAGCTAAGTTAGATTGACCTGGCTAGTGTTTGGATGAGAGACCTACAGTATAGTGAATGTTAACTATAATGCTTTTCACAAAGAATCTTGTGAGTTGTAATTCAGAAAATGGGTAAAAGTTCTCTTCCAGAGGGTTTTTAGCTGCATCTTGCAGTCCTACATTGTAGAAGCGCTGTTTAAAAGTCTATAATATGATTTTTTTTTCCATTTCACAAAGACAATTAAGACCTATTATACAGAAGGAGAACCACACTAGTCTACCATGGTAAAAATCATTTTGGTAGCATCTTTTCTAGCTAACACATTTTAAAAGGATAAGATTTGTGAATAGTAGCCATCCCATACTGTAGAATGGCTAGAATGGTGTAGATCTAAATTGGGACGAGGTGATGGAAAAGGCAGATTGGTTATGTAGATGAAGATTACATGTGAGACAGATTACAAGTCCCTTATCTCTTAACACTTGTAATATGCTAAAAAATGTAATTGCTTATTGAGATCTTTTGAGATGCCCTATAAGCTCTTTTCTCTGGTGACCTGAAAATTGGGAGCAGATCAGTGTTTATTTTTAAAAAATGAGAATGTCCTTTTTTAAAAATTACCCCCCCCACACACACACACCAGCATTTAATAACTTTTATCTATGTTAATTTAATAGCATTGAAAGTAACAGCTTTAAAAATGCACTTAAGTCCAGTTTTCATAGCTATTTTATTTAAATTTGTTACATTAACTACTCTAAACTTCAAAATGGAATGGATTGAAAATTTAAATAAACAAGCAATCTACTTGAAAGAGAACACTTGTTGGCATTTGATATATCTGGGATTCTTGGTAACTAGACTAATGTTGGCACTAACTTTCTTTATAATTAGATTGCTTGCTTACAGAAACACAAAATGCTGGAATAGATTCAGTTCTGGGGTTTATTCTTTCAAGCCAAAAGGAACTATATCTATTTAGTTGTTAATCTGTTTCTTGGCATTTCTGGCAATGGAGAAATTAAGGAGTGGGAAAGGCCTGTCATATAAGAACATGAAGCCTCAAAGTGGGCACAACTGCTCCTTGTATCGTCTTACTAATATGTTGGGGACCCTTTTTGAAAAGAAAGATGGAAACTATAAAGTTTCATCAGAACTTGCCCTCTTTCCCTCTCACACCTCAAGAGGGCCACCAACTAGGATTGGACAGTCAGGTAGCATTCTAGTTGGTACACAGCCTCCTGAGCTGAATATTCACACTTCAGCCCATGCTGAGTGACCCAAAAGAAAGGAGTCCAACTTTAACGACTCTCAGAAATGTTGATTCAGAATTTTGTGTTGGGAACTTTTAAAGCCATCTCTTCTCCCTAAATCAATATATAGCTGATCTTCCTCCTCTAGTGGAGTATTAGGTACATGTAATATAATGTAAGGGGATGTGGTGGCTCAGTGGCTAAGACGCTGAGCTTGTCGATCAGAAAGATCGGCAGTTCGGCAGTTCGAATCCCTAGCACTACACAACGGGGTGAGCTCCCATTGTCCCAGCTTCTGCCTACCTACCAGTTTGAAAGCATGTAAGATGCAAGTAGAAAAATAAGGACCACCTTTGGTGGTAAGGTAACAGTGTTCCATGGGCCTTCAGCATTTAGTTATGCCAGCCACATGACCACAGAGACATCTTTGGACAGCGCTGGCTCTTCGGTTTTGAAACAGAAATGAGCACCGCCCCCTAGAGACTGGAATGGCTAGCACCTGTGTGAGGGGAACCTTTACTTTTTTTTAATATAATGTAATATAGGAAGCTGAATAGGGTGATAGGGTTAAAATATTATATTTCCTGATATGGAAGGAATACCCTCTCATGTCCAGGCATGTCTCGATGTAGGTAACCCTTCTCTTGAGAGGTGAATAGGCAGATTTGGGTGGGGGAATCAGGAAAAGGCTTTACATGGGGAGATGAAGAACAGTTGAATAATCCAGTAGAATAAAATTGAGAACAGCCAGCGATGTTGGCAGAGGATGCAGTAAAGGGACTTTGGCAGAGAGAAAGAGCAAGCCATTTGCTTTTTCTGTTGGCAGTCATTAATATTCCAGAGATAGTACCATGCTGATAATTCACAAACAAAACATCTGTTCCAGAAAGAATAGCTTAAAAAATGGAAACAATAGATCTGGAACTGTAGCTGAGTAATTGCAAGGCCCAGAGCTTGAACTGCTTTCCCTAATGTTCTCTCTGGCAGCAGAAAGTGGTCATTTGGCTGACTGCAAAAACAGCTGTGTTGGCACCATTTGGAAAGCTTTGGGTCAGTGTGTGTGTGTGTGTGTGTGTGTGTGTGTGTGTGTATCTTACCTCCACTTAAGTGTTCTCTCATCCATGTTGATCGCCTTTATTCTCTCCTTTGATTGTGCTTTGATTCAGAAGGAGATTAGATGCTTACCGATTTAATATTTGCATATTATTATTAAGCATCCAAAGAAAGGTTTTGTGAACCATTTCGTTTGTTAAAATTCTAAACGCCGATCACGTTTTGAATCGGATTCAGGGAAATACTGTTTTTTTCCTCACAGGGATTTTAAAAGCTCAGGTGCTACTTTCCAACCACAGGTGCTGCACGATCCTTTGGAAAGGAGCCTTGTGGGCTTTAGTCGGAAGTTAGCTTCACTGAACTCAACAGGACTGACTTCCAGGTAAATAGAGCAGCCGATTACACAGCTGTAGTCCCAGAAATTCTGAGGTGGCAAAAGAGTTTCTGTTTGAAAAGAACAGAAGCGGAACAAAGCCCTTCATCAAAAGCTTGCTAAAGATTGATTCAGTATGGTCAACTCCCATTTAAAGTGAAGTTGGCTTCTTGTCATTATCTGCAATGTGCTGAGGCATTCTGGACTTCAGGTTTGGTGATGGAATGAACAGGAGCGACTGTCGAAGCTAACTGCAGATTCTAGCCTTTTTCCTACGTTATTTCAGGATCCCTTGAGGAATTCTCCATTAGTGCAGTGGCATTTCTTCTGGAAATTCCATTACAGTATAATAAATATTTGTGCAAGTTTCTCAGGGAATCATATCTGTATTTCAGATTCTCCCTCATCCCCAAAGACAGCCCCAGTCTATATCCAGTCTGTATCCATACATACATGATTAAAACATACATTTCAGCAAACTATTGCAATGTTTTAATATTGAATTCCATAAATACCATATGCCGGAATTTTTGATAACCCTCCTACTTTTTTCAGTACTGTTCCATACTACAGTAGTTTACCTTAGAATCTGAAGCATTGCCTTACTGCAGCTGAACTGAGGTTAACTGAGTAGGGCGTATGGGGTGTGTCATGTCCCATTAGGGCAGCTCATTTTAGGGCAGCTTTTGATGGAGCACATCCACCTTTGGTCACTCAACTCTCACCTGTGGCTCCTAGTAGCTGTAGCATGTGCAGCAGCCACACCCTGGGCAACAGCTTCAACAAACTGGCCAAATCAGGTTGAGAGTAGCCGTTGGCCGTAACCTACTAGAATAGGGCAACAGTAATGAAGACGGTCTCTACAAGCGATGTGGTACACTAAGAGCATGGCAAGACACAAGAGAGGCCCTGGTCAACCACTGTGCCCTGCTCATCTCCAATTGTCTTGACTCTTGTCCTGCTATTGGAGCAAGATGAAATCTGGGAAGAGAGAGTGAGGCTCACTCTGCATACCTCTGCCTGACTTTAATCCAATTCACACACAAGTCTTAACATCCCAGATGTCACAGTCCTATTCGAATACGATGGACGAACTTCTCCAATTGAAAATAGAATTAAAATTGGAATGTTAGTCTGCTATTTACCATATTACTTTATGGCCTGCTCTATGATGTTTACTAAGCCTGAATCAGCAAGTTTCCTATTTAGCCTGTTTTATCTAGTCACCATTTTCTCAAGTTAGAGGAGGAGCAGAGTGTAGTCAAGTTTCCTCTATAGCAGGAAGAGAAACTGGCATTAGGAGCACCACTCAGGCTTTTCAATAGTCCTCAGCAAATTTGTAACAAGAATATCAGAATAACTGACAAAGGCTCATCTTTGTCCAGCATTCTGTTTTTCACAGGGAGCGACCAACCAGATGTCTCTGGGCTGTTATTGAAAGTTGCCGCAATCGTAGCTGATAGACCTGCTCTCCATGAAATTCTTCAATCACCCTTTAAAACTATCGAAGTAAATGGCCAATACCATGTCTTGAGGTAAAGAATTATGGGTTTCAATTAAGTATAGTCCATCAGCCCATCAATCTCTGGGAAGAGACCATTCTAAAGAGTGTCCCATTCCCACAAAGTAATTACGAAATTGGAAGTCGAAACACTCTGTGGTTCCTAAATCACTATGAAAAACACTACACAAAGACACTTTGGTATTAATACTGAAACAGTCCCATAAGTAGCACAATAGATAGATAGATAGATAGATAGATAGATAGATGGATGGATGGATGGATGGATGGATGGATGGATGGATGGATGGATGGATGGATGAATGGATGATAGGTAGAGATAGATAGATAGATAGATAGATAGATAGGTAGGTAGGTAGGTAGGTAGGTAGGTAGGTAGGTAGATAGATAGATAGATAGATAGATAGATAGATAGATAGATAGATAGATAGATAGATAGAGATATAAAGATAGAATTATATTTTGATTATGTCTGAAAATTCAGATCAGTGGTGGGTTGCAGGCAGTATGTCCCAGTATGGGTACTATGGTGCTCCAGAGGGCCCACCCGCCCACCCTCGCTCCTTACTTGTTCTTTAAAGGCTTTGGTGCTTCTGTGCATGCCAGTGACGTGCAGTCAGGTGAGGCAAGTGAGGCACAGCCTCACAACTCTCATTGTGAAAAAAAAAAAGGGAAAGGAAAAAGCTGAGCTAGTTGCTGCCTCACCGTGGATGACTCTGCTTAACCTCACTGGTGCTCTCCCTCCCCAAGTGTAGTGACTTCCTCGCCAGGCCCCCATTCATTTCTCTCTCTCACACACACAGCTGGATAAAACTATATAAAAATCTAGCCCAGCTTCACTGATTACAAGTTTGAAAAGGCAACGTGGCTCCACCTGCAATCAAACTACACTTGGGGAGGGAGAGCACAAGCGAGCACTGAGGAGACCACAGGAAGAGGCAGGAAGCCAGGCAAAGAGCCATGCTCTAGTACACACACTCCCCCCCCAGCCTCTTTCTTTTGGAAGGCTCGACTCGGCTCCCCTCCGGCTTCTCTGCCTCTCCTCTCACCCCAGCCTGCCAGCAGGAGGTGGTGGGTGGGCTTTATTGTGTTCCAGGCATTTCCCACCCAGACAGCAGGCTGCATTTGCAATGGTGGAGGTGTTTGGGAAAGGCAGCAGGGGAATGGGGGGGGGATGGCAGAGGAGCTGCTTTCAAGCCACTGGAAAAGATATCCAATCCAACTTTTGTGTGTGTGTGGGTTTGTTTGAGAGTGAGTGAGAGAGGGAAGGGGTAGGAGAGATAGTCCAATCCAACTTCTGTGTGTGTTTATTTATTTTTATTATTCATGCTTCTAGACCGCCCCCTCTCCCAAAAGGGACTCGGGGCGGTGTACAGTCCATGCAAAATATATCAAAATACAATAAAAATTGAATATGTGCAGTTGGAATGGAGGAGGTTAAAAATGGAATTAAAAGAACTGTACAAAGCAATATATATAAATATAGGATTTTGAACCCCTAAAACACACACAATAAGTTAAAAACAATACCCCTAAAATAACCAGTTAATAGTACATTTGCCAGGAGGGACAGTTGTAATTATGCCAGGCCTGCTAATCGGAACAGGTGAGTCTTCAATTTTTGCCGGAAGGAGTGGAGGTCAGTAGTGGTTCTAATGTCGGGGGGAGGTCATTCCAGAGGGTTGGGCCCATCACAGAGAAGGCCCTACTCCTTGGTGTCGCCCGTTGGCATTGCCTAGTGGACGGCACCAGGAGAAGTCCCTCTCTGTGTGAGCGAATTGGCCGCAGGGATGTATGTGGGAGGATGCGATCCCGCAAGTAACTAGGTCCCGTGCCATGGAGCGCTTTAAAGATGGTAATCAGCACCTTGAAACGCACCTGAAAAACCACAGGTAGCCAGTGCAGCTCGCGCAGGAGAGGTATTACGTGGGAGTACCTCGTACTCCCCATCACAGCCCGCGCGGCTGCGTTCTGAACTAACTGCAGTCTCCGGGCGCGTCCCAAGGGCAGCCCCATGTAGAGAGCGTTGCAGTAATCCAGGCGGGACGTCACCAGCGCATGAGTGACCGTGCGTAGGGCATCCCGGTCCAGTAGGGGGCGCAATTGGCGCACCAGGTGAACCTGGTGGAACGCCCCCCTTGCCACGGCTGCCACATGGTCATCCATTGACAGCTGGGCATCAAGGAGGACGCCCAAATTGCGCGCCCGTTCCACAGGGGGCAATTGTTCACCCCCTATGGCCAGCGATGGAATCAGCTGGCTGAACCGAGGTGCCGGTAGCCACAGCCACTCAGTCTTGGAGGGGTTGAGTTTAAGTCTGTTGTCCCCCATCCAGACCCCGACGGCTTCCAAACACCGGGACATCACTTCGACAGCCTCGTTGGGGTGGTTTGGGGTTGAAATATACAGCTGGGTATCATCAGCGTAGAAGTGACACTCAACCCCAAAACCACGGATGATCTCACCCAGCGGCTTCACATATGTGTTGAACAGGAGAGGCGAGAGGACCGACCCCTGTGGCACTCCACAAGTGAGTGGCCTCGGGGTCGACCTCTGTCCCCCTGTCAACACACATTGCTTCCGGTCGGAGAGGTAGGAGCCGAACCACCGCAGAACGGTACCTCCGACTCCTATCCCCTCCAACCGGCGCAATAGGATACCATGGTCGATGGTATCAAAAGCCACCGAGAGGTCTAATAGGACCAGGATAGAGGAACAACCTCTATCTCTGGCCCTCCAGAGATCATCGACCAACGCGACCAAGGCTGTCTCCGTGCTGTGCCCGGGTCGGAAGCCGGACTGGCGTGAGTCTAGATAATCGGATTCGTCAAGGTGTCGTGGAAACTGCTGCGCCACCACATTCTCAACAACCTTCGCTAAAAAGGGAAGGTTGGAGACTGGACGGTAATTAGCTAGCTCCGTTGGGTCAAGCGAAGGCCCCCTAAGTAAGGGCCTCACCACCGCCTCCTTCAAGGCGGTTGGCAAGGATCCCTCACCCAATGAGGCATTCACCAGGCCCAGAAGCCAGCCTCGGGTCACCTCCCAAGATGCCAGTACCAACCAGGAGGGACACGGGTCCATTAAACATGTGGTGGGTCACAGCCGTCCACGCAACCTATCCAAATCCTTGGGGGCAACAGAATCAAACTCCTCCCAGGATGGTCTCACAAGACTCGCTGTTGGCGGCCCGTCTGGTCCACTGAGGGGGGGCCCATCCACTCCGGATCTGAGCGACTTTGTCCTGCAGATATTCCCCAAACTCATCTGCTCTGCCCTGCAAGGGTGCCCCCCGCGTCCTCTGTGACAAGAGGGAGTGGGTCACCCTAAACAGGGCGGCAGGGCGGTTATCCGCGGACGCAATAAGAGCGGCGCAATATCTACGTTTGGCCGCCCTTAATGCCACAAGGTAGGTCCATAAATAGGCTCTTACCTGTGTTCGATCAGATTCGGAGCGTGAGGACCTCCACCTGCTCTCTAGACGTCTCCTATGGCGCTTCATCACCCTCAGCTCCTCGGTATACCAAGGAGCCCGGGTGGGTCGCTGTCGCAGGAGAGGTCGCAAAGGCACAACCCGGTCCAAGGCCCCAGCCGCCGCCCTATTCCAGGCGGCCGCTAGGTCCTCGACCGAGCGCGGGTCAGGGCTACAGGTAATGGCCCAAGCTCCGTCTGGAACCTATCCGGTTCCATCAGGTGCTTGGGGCGGTACCAGCTTGGACCGTCTGGTCCCGCCTCCTCGCGGTGGGGGGTAGCGCCAGGGAAGTCCAGCCGGAGACATGAGTGATCTGACCATGACAGGGGTGTGACAACTAAGTCCCCTATACCCAGATCACTCGTCCACTGCTCAGATACAAAAACAAGGTCCAGTGTGTGGCCACCTTCGTGTGTGGGGCCCTGAATTAATTGGGTCAGGCCCATGGCTGTCATGGAAGCCATGAACTCCCGAGCCACCTCAGATGCTGCTCCCATCGACGGCAGGTTGAAATCCCCCATAACCACAAGCTTGGGGATCTCAACCGCCGTCTCCGAGATCAGCTCGAGGAGCTCGGGCAGGGCCGCTGACGTATAGCGAGGAGCCAAGTATACAATCAGCAAACCCAACTGCCTCTCTGGGCCCCATTTCACACCAAGGGACTCACACCCGGATATCTGAGAGAGGGGGAGGAAGGGAGAGAGGGAGGAAGGAGGGGAAGGAGAAGAAAAAGAAAAAGAAAGAAGGAGCAAAGGAGAAAAACAAATGCTGTCGCTTTAAATTGGAACTGAGCATGCCTGGCTGTGGAATTCTGGGAGTTGAAGTCCACAAGTCTAAAAATATTTGAAACTCAGCACTGTGTCAGTGCCTCACCAGTCATAAACCTCACCGCACGTCACTGGTGCATGCACATGGTGCGTACAGCACCTGCGCAACACTCCGCCGAGCAGCTGGAGCATCACGGAGGCTTGTGGAGGCATCACTGAAAGGTAAGATGCATGCACCACACACATTCATGTGGGGGACGCCGGGCCCCGTTGCAACCGTACCGGTTGCAATGGGATCCGGAACCCACCACTGATTCAGGTTAATGGGTTAAATCCATTAAGATTTTTAGAATTTCTTCTCTGTATATAATGAGTTGTTTCTATCATCTATCACTGTTATTACATTATGTGTCCAGGTTGTATATACAAATAATATAGTGTGGATCTTTTTAAAAAAGAAGATTCATTTTAATTTAATTTCTGTTGCAACCTTTCAGAACAGCTTTTCCCCAGCTTTCCAACTTACAGATATATGGAAGTGGTTGGGAATTTTGGAATTCCATTCATCAAATTTGAACAGTGCTAGGCTGGAGGGGGGGGGGTTGTCAGTGGTGGGATTCAAAAAATGTATTACCGATTCTGTGGGCATGGCTTGGTGGGCATGGTTTGGTGGGCGTGGCAGGGGAAGGATATTGTAAAATCTCCATTGCCTCTCCACTTCCGGAGGTTACTGCAAAATCCCCATTTCTTCCCGATCAGCTGGCACTCAGGAGACAGAGAATAGATGGGGTGGGGCCAGTCAGAGGTGGTATTTACCAGTTTCCTGAACTACTCAAAATTTCCGCTACCGGTTCTCCAGAACTGATCAGAACTTGTTGAATACCACCTCGGGGGGGGGGGGGTTATGTTAAATGCCTATCAAAGTATTTTTCTTAGTTCTTATGAATTAAGCAAATTGTAATTACAATGAAACCATGTTATTGCAATAGACATTATTTATCTTGCCATGCTATACCAGCAGATTTGAAGTACCAGCTGAAAAGGGTTTTAGAACGAAAGTTCTTTTTATATCATCTATTGTACAATTCTCCAAAGTCCATGCAAATTTGATAAAACCTGACCTGTGTATGACCTGGTATTGCCAATCCACATGAGCATTTAGTTTTACAATTTAATGGTCCTTCTACCCCCCCCCCCCCCAAAAAAAAACCCTAGGTCTCTGATGCAGAATTCTTTTCTCTACTGGTCTTGTTATAACCATTTTTCCCCTCCTTGCTTTTAAATCACATTCTTAAGAGGTTAAACTGTTATGACAAAAGTGGAATGTTTAGATATTATGTTTTGCCACTAAAAATTTGTTCAATTAGAAACTGTGCATTGGATAATCAGAAGATCAAAGAAGCTTTCCAGCAAGGCTTTATGTTTGTTCTAATATTTTTCCAACCTTTGCTGAACCTGAATTGCTGTAGATTACCTCACTTTGGGTTCACTGAGTAAACCTGGCCAAATGTGGGAAGAAAAATTCCTGCCAAATATTTTAAACATTTCACATGTGTAGGGCAGAGGTGGCAAGCCACAGCTATTAGTTCTTCAGAGAGGTGAGGCTGCCCTTAGCAGTCCTTTAGTTTTTGAGATGCTTTTTGAGATTAGTCTGACAAGAAGGGGGGAAATTCATTCAGCCAGACATTTATCTTCCATTGAAGTAAACATCCATAAGAATGTTGCTCACTTTCCTTAACCTGCTGCCCTTAGCACTCCCATAAAATATATACAATCTTTTTTTGTTATAGCATTCCATTAAATAGCGTTTGCTCTACTAAGGATGAAACAATTCAACTTCTTGCAAAAGTCTTGTCAGAGCAAAATAAGGTTTTTTTCTTAATCTATTAACTTTTTTCTTCTACTGCAGTTACTAAGCAGGAATCATTCAGACTTTATATTGCCAGCAGGCAAAGCTAAATTGGGTCTTCAGTGTCTTTAGTGTAACTTCCTAGAGGTTTCAGCAAAGCAGTGATGATAATATAAAGGGTCCATACTGAACCTATTTGTTTGAAATAAATCACATCAATTTCATCTGAATTCACTTTATAAAAGTTTGTGTTTTGGATTGTCCACTTGACTTTGAGTCCATGTGAGAGAAAATGAAAATATTTTATCTATTATACTCCTGAGCACTGAAAGAAAACACAGTGGAAATATTGCTACTTACGAAGATGTAGAAGCCTAACTTTGGTGAGTGTCCAAGAGCAGATTCCAATGGTATCATTAAGAAGCAACTTTTCTAAACAATTGTTATACAACTACTCTTGCATATGTACATATAAGAAACCTGGAGTATTTCTTAGAGTCATGGTGTAACATGTCTCTATCAAAGATTCAAATAATTTAACTAGACTGGTGAGAAGATGGCCTTAATGAATAACTATGTTTATCATTCTTTTCTATTATTCTATTCTATAATTATAGAAATCAGGCAAAATTTATAATTGTTAAACTACTGCATCTGAGCACATTTTAAAAAGAGCAGAGGAAAGGAGAACTTGATCAAGGCAAGTAGAAGAACATTCTCATAGATTCCATTGAAGATATAACTACCAGATTACTTATCTTTCAGACTCATGATTGCATAGGTTGAGGATTTTCCTCCCATATATTTTAAGCATATATATGCTTAGAAGTCTGTGCTGAACAATTGGCCCCCATCTTCATTTGAATCGTCAACAAATCACTAGAGATGTGCCATGTTCTTTCTTGCTTCAAACATTACACAATCATTCCAGTCCTGAAGAAGCCCTTCATCAAGGAATTGAATGACTACAGACCAGTTGCTCTAACATCTGTAGTTATGAAAACCTTTGAAAAGCTAGTGAGGTCCCACTTGAAAACCATCACGGATCCACTGTTAGACCCCCTGCAATTTGCATACCGAGCAAATAGATCAACAGATGATGCTGTTAATATGGCTCTGCACTACATCCTACAACACCTTGAATCTCCAAAGACCTAGGCAAGGGGCCTCTTTGTAGACTTTAGTTTAGAATTCAATACCATCATACTGGACATTCTTCTAACTAAACTAAATCAGCTGGTGGTGCCTGGACACACTTGTAAGTGGATCACAAGCTTCCTAACAGACAGGAAGCAGCAGGTAAAGCTAGGCAAAATCACATCAGATACCTGTACTATTAGCACAGGAGCCCCCAGGGCTGGGTGCTCTCTCCAAGACAGACACAGACTTCAGAGGATGAACTGCAGAAAAAACAATTACTGCCAACCTGCCTTCCATTGAGGACATGTACACCCCACAAGTCAAAAAGAGGGCCATGAAAATATTTACAGACCCCCTGCATCCTGGACATAAATTGTTTTAACTCCTATCCTCAAAATGACACTATAGAGCACTGCACACCAAGACAACTAGACACAAGAACAGTTTTTCCCCAAACATCGTCACTCTGCTAAACAAATAATCCCCCCCCCCACTGTCAAACTATTCACTAAGGCTGCATTACTATTACTATTAGTCTTCTCATCGTTCGTATCAACCATCTCTTTCCACTTATGACTGCATGACTTGCTTGTATCCTTACGATTTATATTGATATTGCTTCCTGGTTGCTTATTTGTACCCTATGACTACCATTAAGTGCTGTACCTTATGATTCTTGACAAATGTATCTTGCCTTTTTGTTCTGACCCCCTTTCCTCCTTTGCCCACACAGAACACACTCCGGAACAGTACAAGGTAACAAGGTTTATTGCACAAACAAACAGAAGGTTCCGTGGCAGTAAACCACCAAGACAAAACTCACAAAAGCAAAACACGAAAGCAGCTATCCAGCTTGCTAGAATTCCAGACTAGAACTTCTGGCATAAGTCCTCTGTTGATTGCTGCAAAGGGCGTATGCACAGTCAACCCTTTTATAACCTGGAGAGGAGCCTCCTGATCAGCAGCTGAGAGCTCTTACCGCCGATAATTACGCCCACGCTCCTTGCGTCTATGGGTGCGGCGATAACGAGCGTCCAGGAACTCCCTGTTCAGCTCTGACTCACTGTCTCGTGACTCCTCCCCACTGCTCCAAGGCATGGCATTGGGAGCCCCCCTCCTCTGGCTCTCACCGCTGCTCCATGTCTCAGGCGCCTCCTGGTGGCCGACCAGACTTTCCGATCCCTGCTCAGCGTCGGAACCCTGTCCAGGGTCCCCCACCTCCTCTTGAGCTGACTCATAGGAACCCTCACTCTCGGAGTCTGGTGGCAGTGGCAACGGCTCCTGCTGGGCCACAACACCTTTTTATGTACACTGAGAGCATATGCACCAAAGACAAATTCCTTGTGTGTCCAATCACACATGGCCAATAAAGAATTCTATTCTATATCCTCACAAGAATTCTGCAAAGTAGGTTGAGCTGAGAATTCGTGTCCAGCGAATTTAAATGGCTGAAAAGTGGACCAGAAATTCTGTTTTCTAACTCCATCACAGAAATCTCTCAAATATCACCGGGAGATGGATGGCATATAATTTAAGATAATTATAATGACAGATAGCAGCAATAATTTCTGAGAACTCTGAAGTTAAGTAGGAACAGCCAGAAGCATATTTTTTTAAAAAAATGTTAAAGAACATTTTTGCAGAACCCATATGTGGGATCTCTTGCCCAGGCAAACTGGTGCTTTCCAGATGTGTTAGTATAATTCTTAGAATGATCATCTCGTGTAGCCACTGACTCTGCTGGTTATAAATTCTGAGAGCCGCAATCTAAACACTTCTTGAGATACTCATGTGAGAAAATTCCTCAACCAAGGATTATACAGTTTCCATATGAGGTTTCCCCTAATATTCAAATTAAATCTTTCCTTTCGTGTTTTAGTTTTTTTTCTATATATAGCAGTCATTCAGAATGTGTAGCAACAGAAATCCCACTAAAAAAACTTCTGTATATTTTAATGGGTGTTTAGAATAGTATTTTTGAATGTCTGTTTGTTATTCCATCTCAGTGATTATTTGGTTTAAGCATAAAGTGATACGTATTGAGGGGGCAAGGGGAGGAAGACTGAGCTGTATATAACTAATAAAAAAAGACTTTGAGATAATAGAAAGCTTAATGAACATGTTAGTACAGTGTGTGACAGCCACGAAAGAAGCAAATTCCATCCCAGGGATCATTAGGAAATGAAGTGGCAATAAAACTCCTTTGTAAAGTCCTCAATACAAATCTGTGGCATATCTACTATGAGAAGTTCCTATTGCGATATTTGCAAAAGGATAGAGTAATGCTGAAAAAGTAAAGAAGAGACCTATTAAAATTATCAAAATGATCAGGGGCTTAAATGTTGGTTTTATGAGGAAAAAAAACTAGAACATTTGGCATTATTATTTAGCTTAGAAGAAAAGGTAGTTGGAGGAGGACAAGATCAAGGGATATAATATTGTGGAGAATGTGTATAGGGAGACATTTTTCTGCCTTACTCAAAATTGTAGGACTATGTATCATCCAAGAAAGTTCCTTGGTTAGTTGTTCCTCCTACAACTAACAATCTATGGAATTCAGGATCACAGGGCATGGTGATTATCGGTAACTTTGATTACTTTAAATGAGTCAAACACATTTATTGAGGACAGGTCTGTCAAAAACATCTTAATTTCGAGATTTAATGTTAGCTCTGATTTCAAGTGGAAGGGACCTTGGAGATCTTCTAGTTCAAATCCCTGCTCAAGTAGGAGACCCTAACATTCCAGACAAGTGTCTGTCCAGTCTACTCTTAAAAGCCTCCAATGATGGAGCACTTACAACGTCTGGTTGTTCTAGGTTGGTTCTGCCCTGGATTAGTTTCCATCCATTGCTTCTTGTCTTGCCTTCTGATGCTTTGGAAAATAAATTGATCCCCCTCTTCTTTGTGGCAGTCCCAGAAACATTGGAGCACCGCTCTCATGTCACCCCTAGTCCTTCTTTTCACTAGGCTAGACATACCCAATTTCTGCAGCCATTCTTTAATACAGCCTCTAATGCTATGCATGGGGGGGAAATTGAGATGTATCTCTATCTCCTTTTCATGAAAACCCCAGGATTATTTTTTTTATCCATTATGAGACATAAAATACTGTACTAAGATTGGCCTGATTCAGTGGTGGGTTGCAGGCGGTAATCCCCGGTACGGGCGTACTGGTGCCTGCCGGAGGCATCGGGTACCGTTCCGGTATGGTGCTCCAGAGGGCCCACCCGCCCGCCCATCCTCCTTACCTGTATTTGAGCTCTTCGGTGCTTCCGCGCCCACGCATGGCACATATGGTGCCTGCGTGATACTCTGCCAAGCATCTGGAGCGTCACAGAGGCTCGTGGAGGTGTTGCAAGAGGTAAGGACGCAAGCGCACACTGTGCAGGTGTACGTGTGTTCATGTGGTGGACGCCGGAACCCCGTTGCACCATACCGGAACCCACCACTGGCCTGATCCAATAAGGCTATTCTTACATAACTATATTTCCATAACATTAACTAATAGAAATGCTTAAATGTATACTTATATTTTATAAATATACTTAACTATTAGATGCTTGCCTTGTAGTAGTCCTAGAATGTTATTTATCTTGTGATTTGGTAAAGAGACAAGGGATCATTACATTAGAGAGCAGAGAAGCATGTAAACTTTCTGATTCTGAGACACTTCATTAAATGCTCTTTGTAGATAAGTGATAAGTGAAATTGTAGTTGTCCAAAACTGGACCAAGAGTCAGAAGTTTGCTCAAATTAAATTTCAGGCTGCGCTTGTGATTTCACACTTGAGTGAGATGAACATAATTATTTGTCTGTGTCTTTTCTGCTTGTAGGCATGATTAAATTACGGAACTGAATTCTTCAGAAAGACAGGGCTTATTGCTTTTAACAGTTTGCAGATTGAAATCTCTTGAAGGAAAGAAAGTTAATAAATAAACCCACAATGCACAATATGCCTTTCCATCTATTATCATTTAAAAAATCAAAAAGCTAAACATTATGGAAGGATTGGCATTCTTTAATTTCTAAATATTATTTGGACATATCGTCACTGGGAAAGACATTGTAGGCATAAGGGTTATGTAAAATTGTGTTTCAGGTCAGAACTTGTTTTTTTTTTTAAATCCAAATACTTTTGTTCTTTAGGGACAGATTCTTTCATAGAAGACTAAATCTATCACCATAGCATCGGCTTTTGACTTTTTTGGCAGGGTGCAGAATTTTAGGTGGCAATACCTGGGAATAGCAGCTAGAGCAACACAAACGTAAAGACTATTTTAACCATATTGCAATAGAGAGAGAGAGAACATAAAATAAGCATCTGTAGGAAATTCTGCAGTAATCTTAAATCTTTCCAATGTAGAATCTACAGTATCTATTTAACCCACATCACATTTCAAACCATCTACATTTCTTGCCTCAGAAACATAAATTTCTGGACTTATATAAAAAGCTTCCATCAATACACATGACTGGCACATAACCCAAATCCATGGTCGCCTGGGAAATATTATTTTACAAATTCCTCCTACCATCTGTGAAAAGATGAAGGGCTGGATGATTTCAGTAAAACGTCTGGATTTCTCTTCTATTAGTTATACTAATATGTTATCCTTTATATTGTGAAGCTACCAAAGTACCATGCAATGATGTGTACAATGTAAATTTTGGGGTTTCTTTGTTTTTGGGTAAACCACTAAAAACAGTGGTCGGGAAGAGTTCAACTTATTGGGCTTTTGCTTTGCAATCAAGGAGAGAAGCAACTTAGAACTGAGGAGAAATTTCCTGACAGTGAGAACAATTAATCAGTGGAACAGCTTGCCTCCAGAAGTTGTGAATGCCCCAACACTGGAAGTCTTTAAGAAGATGTTGGATAGCTATTTGTCTGAAACGGTATAGGGTTTCCTGCCTAGGCAGGGGGTTGGACTAGAAGACCTCCAAGGTCCCTTCCAACTCTACTATTGTATTGTATTGTCCTCCAAAATTCAGTTTTTATGAAACTGTTAGATCGGGTAATGGAAAGGCACACACAGGCTAACGGTAACAACAGCTCTTTATTATCTCAGTAGCAACCAGTGACGTGCGGTGAGGTTTATGGCTGGTGAGGCTGGTGACATCATCAGGAAGGCGGGGAATGGGATCACATGTGCTGGAGGCTCAGGCTGCCTCAGCCTCCAGCACACGTGATCCCATTCCCCGCCTTCCTGAGCGTGCTCCGCCGGCTCGTGCTCCACAGTCCTCGAAAGCGACTGGGGAACGACGAGAACCTTCCTGCCTCTGCTGGACTTTGCGCGCTCCTCGCGACTGCATATTGCAGTCGCGAGGAGCGCGCGAAATCCAGCAGAGGCAGGAAGGTTCTCGTCGTTCCCCAGTCGCTTTCGTGCCTTCATCATCCGGGAGCGCCGACAACATTTCTGCCTCCGCAGCTCCCAGGCTCTGCCTCCCCTGCCTCCCCTGACCGCACGTCCCTGGTAGCAACTATGTACAATCCAGCGAAGGTTGAGTCTGACAGCAGCCCTTTTATAGGGAGCTGTCAGACCCTTCGACCGATGAGATTAAACCTCTGTTCCTGCCAGAACACAGGACCTTGGTGGAAACCACTATAGCTGAAGCTAGTATCTAACAGAAACCTTTGGGAGAAGCCATCCACCTCTGTAGTAAATAAACACTCAGAAATAAATTTCTACCCAGACTAAGCTAGGAAGGCTGTTAAATTTTGAATTCCTTCATGGAGTCTATCGGGGCTTTCAGCACTTGTAAACCTATTCACATCACATTAAACTCACATCACATTCACCAGAAGCCACAGATTAACGGTAATTAACAGAGGACCAATGCACACTTATTTCCTTTCTGTGTCTAATATACTTGCATTGTGTAATGATCCTTGTATTGGTTTAACAAGTATTGCATCCTCCGTCTCTTAGGATAGGTGCTACTTCTGTCTTTGACCTGTGTAGTTCAAATTTTCACTTCATTCTCTTTTTCCACAATGGAAGAAAGCACATCACAATCTTTTGACTGTACACAAACTTAAGTTATTCAAGGCTTTCCCATCACTAAATGTGTTTTCTCTCTCTCTCCCAGTATCATTTATACCAGCGATGGCGAACCTTTTTTGGCTCACGTGCCACGAAGGGGGGGAGTGCAGGGGGGGGTCGTGTGTGGGCGTGCCACACCCATAATGCAATGTGCGACCCCCCCAGTGCGCATGCATGCACAACGTGATCCCCCCCATTTTTACATCCTTTTTTCGCCCTTCCCAGGCTCCAGAGGCTTTATAGGAGCCTGGGGAGGGTGAAAAGAGCATCCCCCCCCGGAGGCTTTAGGGACCATCCGGAGGCTTCCCTGAAGCCTTCGGAACACTTAAAACAACCCTCCGAGCAAACCGGAAATCACTTCTGGTTTGCTCGGAGGGTCGTATTAAGCGCACCGAAGGCGTCAGGGAAGCCTCCGGACGGTCCCTGAAGCCTTCGGAACACTTAAAACGACCCTCCGAGCAAACCAGAAGTCATCTTGCATTCCCTGACAAATGGCTCCACGTGCCACCTGTGGCACGTGTGCCATAGGTTCGCCATCACTGATTTATATTTTCTTCTAAATATTGTAATCCTGATATTCTTTCTCCCTATACATTATTTCTGCTGAGCCAAAGTACAGTGCCTGTTAATGGTAACAACTATGTTCCCAAAATGGTATTTCTGTCAATTTTGGAAATTAGACAGGTTCATAATGAGATGTGAAAATTAGTGTTTTAAATTGAACCTGGATCAAAAATTGGCAATTGCGTGGGATTTGGCATATTGTTGTGAGAGGCTATTAGTCCTGTGAACCCCTTAGCCATTCGTTTTGCTCCAATTCAAACTTGCTGAAACTGTTCAGGGATATACCTAATTGAGCTCATTGCCATAATTGAATTGCAGGATAAGAGAGCAAAAGTTATGCAATTAGACCAAGTTGGAAAAGCTTGCAGCTGGTCAATGCACAGCAAATGTGTGGGCCATAGCTTGCCATTGCCATCGACTAAAAATCTCAGTGTCACCTAGGCTCCAGAAGCAATCTGGGGATGCACCCTCTTTCAGATCATCCCAACCCCCAACAAAACCTGTTTCTTGTATTGATTCAGTCTCAGTTTATTCACACATATCCAGCCAGGTATTAAACTCACATCACATTCAGGGTTATTAATCATTTTCCTGGCATTAGGTAACAAAGGAAAGTGAAGCGGAATGTCATTATCATGTTAGTAATACATGCGCCAAGCCCTCAGTAATCTTTCCCTGGAGCTTCATGTACTGTATATTAAATAACACAAGGAACAGGATAAATACTGCTGATAGAATGTTGAATAGCTACCATGTCATGTCATATTGGGAAGAGAAGATGCTCAATGTAACATGACAAAAATGTATGGGACAAACATAACACAGAGCCTCCCAGGTCTAGCCCTGCCAAGCAATCCAGAAAGTTATTGTAGTCAGCCCTACAGAAAGCTGCCAAGAGAAATAATCAGGGCTCCAAATCTTTTACTTCCAGCAGAGATCAGCTATCAGGTGTTAGATTCACATCTCATCTAAAAGCCTGATTGAAATGGGATATCCCAATAAGTATCATCTAATAAACTGATCAAGCTCATGACAATTCTTGTTATAGCCTCTGAATAAACTAAGTTTTTTTCAGAGTTTTAGAATTTGAGGCCTATCAAGAGAGTGACCTAACAAGATTTATGTTTGTGCTTAATCCATCAGTAGACCCTCGATGATTTAGCAGGTACTGAAATATATATAATTGTTTTTCTTTGAAAAAAGAATCACAAATGGACAAAAAGATGATTAGGGGACTGGAGACTAAAACATATGAAGAACGGTTGCAGGAACTGGGTATGTTTAGCTTAAGAGAAAGAAGGACTAGGGGAGACATGATAGCAGTCTTGACTCCCAATATCTCAAGGGTTGCCACAAAGAAGAGGGAGTCAAACTATTCTCCAAGGCACCTGAGGGTAGAACAAGAAGCAATGGGTGGAAACTAATCAAGGAGAGAAGCAACTTAGAACTGAGGAGAAATTTCCTGACAGTTAGAACAATTAATCAGTGGAACAGCTTGCCTCCAGAAGTTGTGAATGCCCCAACACTGGAAGTCTTTAAGAAGATGTTGGATAGCTATTTGTCTGAAACGGTATAGGGTTTCCTGCATAGGCAGGGGGTTGGACTAGAAGACCTCCAAGGTCCCTTCCAACTCTACTATTGTATTGTATTGTATTGTATTGTATTGTATTGTATTATAAAAATATCATGTATAAGTTTTCTCTCATGGATTCTGTTTAAGCCTATTCAGAAAACAATTCCACTCAGTTCAGTTGAATTTACTTCAAAATAAATGTACATAAAATTGTAGCCTTTGTCATTTTCATCTGCCACTAAATATGAGCAGATTTCTTCCATTTTATACTGTCTTGTTTGGTAAAAAATCAACCTCATACTTGAAGCCATGCCAGTAAGCACTTCATTTCATTGTGACCAAAGATGATTCTTGCTGCCATTGCTTTCAAATTAAATTAATGCTGACTGAAGAACAGGCTTAAAATCAAGGCTACCAGCCGCTTTACACCACTCCTTATATGCAGGGAAGTTAATATTTTTCTCAGCAGTACTTTTCTTTCTATTTCCAGCACAAGTTTTGAATTTCACCTCTTTAATATGATGTGCATATATTACAATTCCTCCATGTTTATAAAGGCTTACTTAGATGTTTATAAATAATGGTAGGAAGAACTTAATTGTTTTGTTGAAATGCGTGAAGAAGAGACATGCTTTCTCGACCATCCTTAATTGATTTGCAAATGTGTTCTCTTTAATAAGTACATTAATTGAATAAATGCACTTTTAATGAAACACATGTAGTTCTATATCGGTCTAAGTTCATGTCCTCTAGTTCTGTCTTTAATGAAATTTTAGAATTTTACACCAGTCAGCTAAGTTAATGGAATGCAGCATAACTTCAGCCAAGCCATCAGAGAAATCATTTTAGAGTTTACCAATTTATTTTTTTATCGGAAAAGCCCTTCTCTTGATGAAAGGATAAAATCTAATCAGAAGCCTGGAACTGGCTCACCATAGTGACAAAATGACTGTAACCTTTTGATCATTTTGAAAAGACTAAATCCTAACCTCACCTGATTCTCAAAATTTCAATTGTCTACAGAGATCACAGCACATCCAGTTGCCAATCCCATTTGCTTCCTGCTAATAGAGGGGAAAACAAATAGTATCTCACAAACTGTACCTGGCCATTGTTTCTAATTGTTCCAATCCCCAAAATATGAAAAAAGCAGCAACCTGATTAAGTTTTTAGGTACATGTGCTAGACAAGTGAAAGCCAATTTCTCAAAAGCTAGCTATGCTATGAAGCAAGTACTATAACAGATTTAAGGTACTATATGTACGGAGACTGAGTTACTACCATATATGGTACAGTGGTTTATTGCTGTATGGCAGGAATTGGTGCCTGGACTTTAAATAAAAATTCCATTCCACTCTGGCTTTACATCCAAATTTTTAACAATATCCAAACATACAGTAAACAGTAAATCAAGTTTAAGAATCAGCTCCTCAACAGCACGCAGCCATTTTCACTGAGTACTTCTCCTTTCCCTCTCCCTCCCTTTGTCCCTTCCTCTCTTCCTTCTTCCCTTCCTCCCTTCCTTCCTCCCTCCCTCCCTCCCTTCCTCTGCATGTCTTGTGATTTGTCCAGTTAGTGCTGCAAAGAAGAAACTCCTGAGAAGCCTGTTAGGATTTGATTCATATTTAAGCATGAGTTGGATTTTATGTCCTGAAGAGGGTCGTGTTTTAGATCCAAATCCCAACAAGATCCATGAGAAAACAATTCTACACACCTAGAATATGTTGCTCGCTGTTCCTAGATCCCCCCCCCAAGTTCTTCCTCCATCTCAGAACTAAATTAGAAGAAGTTGAGGAACAGACACCATATTATTGCTGAAGCTTTTGTGATGGCTTCTTTTTTAACTCTTCCTCATCCTGGGAAGCTGAGATCTCCCAAATTAATGTGTGTCACTGGAGGCCAAATGCCCTGGATGCCTGTGTGGAAATAACTTGAAATAATTGTATATAGCACAGTAATACACAAGCAAAGCCAGGGGGCTGGGCTTTAGATTTAGATAGGGGACAAGTAAGGGCAACAAACAGAAGATGGATCTGAAGAATGGAAGACAAAAACATTGATGGATGCAAGTAATAAGAATTACAGTTCCAGAGGCTTAGAATTTGTTTCAATTAGCAATAGTATGGACAGTACAAAGCAACAACCAGCTGTTTTCTATGTAGTACATAAGGAATAGAGAGGAAAAAGAAGACCAACAATGTGATTCATTTAATATTTGGCTGCAATGAATTTATTTAAACTTCTCTGAACTTCACTTTCACCCCAAGGCAGAGTTCTAAAGGGGAGCTAGAGCTTTAAGAGAGGACAGGAGAGAAGTAGGAATTTGCACTGTGCCCTTTGCAGTATCTTCCACTCTTCTTACCTCTCTTAAGTTTCCTTGCTTTGTATTGATTTTGTGGAACAGCTGTGAGTAAACTAATCATCTTACAGATCTTTCCATTGCTAGCTACGAGCAAGCTCTAAGCCAGATCACCTATACTAGAGACATCCAGCTGTACATGTATTATTGTTCCAACTGCAGGGCATACCAGATGTCATGCTCAAAAGATAAAGAAAAGACATGCTTAAAAAGAAAGTTGCATAACACAGCTTGGAAGTTGCCCTGCCTTGCTCAGTTTTCTTTGAACCACCCTCGAAATACCCTTCTTTGTGTCTTCTAGGAGAGCAAGATTGCAGTCATATTGAAGAGCCGATCTTGAGCTAGCAGAAAAAGCAGCCCAACCTCACTCAATAAATGCTGGGCAAATCTGCCCCAACCCTCATAACAGACCCCAAATCAGACTCATACAAGTTGCTCAGATCAGTGACGTGCGGTGAGGTTTATGGCTGGTGAGGCTGGTGATGTCATCAGCGCGAGCCATGGTCCCCTTCATGTTGACTCAGGAAGGCGGGGAATGGGGCCATGTGTGCAGGAGGGTAAATTTGCCTCAGCCTCCTGCACACGTGGTCCCATTCTCCTCCTTCCTGACTCCTGAGTCAACATGAAGGGGACCACAGAGCGCGCTCCGCGGGACCTTGGCTCACGCTCCGCGGTCCCCTTCATGTTGACTCAGGAAGGCGGGGAATGGGACCACGTGTGCAGGAGGGAGTCTGAGGCTAGAGGAGCCTCCTGCACACGTGGTCCCATTCCCGGACCACGTGTGCAGAAGGCTCCTCAGCGCCTTTTCCCTTTTTTTATTTTCATGATGAGAGGGGTGAGGATCTGCCTCCCCTGCCTCCCCTGACCGCACGTCCCTGGCTCAGTTCTGTTTCACTCAGCAATAAGAAAACTTTATTAATATTCCAGGAGGTGTATTCTGAAAAGCTATAATGCAAGTAGTCTTCTATTTAATGCCCAGATTTGGGATTGGATCTTCCATTGCTATGTGATGCAGTCATACGTGATCCATCATGTGGCTGTGCTTGATTTTATGACCAATTTTATCATGGTCATTAAGCAAACCTGGTTTCCTCCATTGATTTTCCTTATGGGAAGGCAACTAGAAATATCACAAATAGTGATCACATTTCTCCAGAATGCTGCAACCGTCATAAATAAATGCTGGTTGCCAAATACCCAATTCATGATCACGTGACCAGGAGGACAATATGACGGTAGTGTGAGGACCATTGTAAGTCTTTTTTTTTCAGTACCATAACTTTGAATGGTCACTAAATGAATGCTTGAAAGGTGAGCATTGTACTTTCAAACCTGGTGAAAAACTAAAAAGGTAGTTGAAGGCCGGTGACAAGAGACAATAGTGAAAACAGATCTGTCTCTGAGGAAGGAAATATTCACAACTTTAGCTAAGGTGCAGTGCCTTTTACATCCTTGACATCAATTCTGGCATCTCATCACTGACATCTTGTCACCATTGTGATTGGGCTCAAAAGACCTGCTGCAAAGCTGTTGCAGCAAATGTTTTCTTTGCAAAACCATATTGAAAAGGTGGGTGTCTCATCAAGGAATCTCTTTGCAAGCTGGCTTCTTTCTGTTCATGTTTCCCATTATTTTGCATCTTCCTATTATTTATTTATTGTTTGTTTGTTTGTTTGTTTGTCAAGCATGTATAAGATAGAAGATATAAGTATATACAAGATTATGAATACATGAAATGGATACGAATAAATGGGGTTGTTAGGGCAGGGATGATAGACATATAGGTGCGCTTATGCACGCCCCTTTCAGACCTCCTGAGAATGGGGTGAGGTCAACAGTAGACAGTCTAAAGTTAAAGTTGTGGGGGGTTTGGGGAAGAAACCACAGAGTCAGGTAGAGCCTTCCAGACATTGACCACTCTGTTGCTGAAGTTGTATTTTCTGCAATTGAGTTTGGTATGGTTTACCTTAAGTTTGCATCTATTGTGTGCTTGTATATTGTTGTGGTTGAAGCTGAAGTAGTCATTGACAGGTAACATTGTCAAAATTTCCTAACTAGAAAAAAATTAGTTCATATTAAATCAGTACATTATTGGCAAGTTCTATGAACATGTCCCCAATTAAGCTCTGGGTTTTGTTTTGTTTTTCTGTTGTGTCAATGAACAGAAATTGTCGTAAATTGAAGGCACTTTATCAAAGCTTGGAAGTTCAAATCGTTTGTGTAGCCTGAAAATGCCTGCTGTGGTGTAAGAGGCACAGTGTAATATAGTTTACTATCTTTTTCATTTATTAAATAGACTGGAAACTTTCACATCAAGCTGAAGGAATCTTAAGAATTACAAGTGCAATAAAATTTATGCGAATAAGTAAATGTACTCAATTCACTGACTAAGTTTCTTTAGGAACCTACCTAGATTTGGATATCATCAAAAAGGCCATTCTTCAAGGCATTTAATCAGAAATATTTTGAGAAAATCCATTATGTATGTATGTATGTATGTATGTATGTATGTATGTATGTATGTATGTATGTATGTATATCTCCCCCCATATTTGGGCACACCAGGGGTTGTAACACAAATACATACCTATTTCCCTGACTCAGCTGATAAGGAGGAGAGCCTGTGGCTTAGTGGCTAATGCAACTGCCTGATATGTAATACAGCCCAGGTTCGATTCCCAGTAAGGGTATGGCTAGCTGATGAGAGCTAAATAGCTTGAAATAGATCTATACTAGTCTCCCTTTATGTATTTATCGGCACAAATGCAACACACACACACACACACACACACACACACACACACATTCAGCTGACCTCTTCAAAAGCGGCTCAAAATAATGTACAGAGGTCACTCTAAGAATGAAAATAAAGAAATCCTTCTTCAAATCAACATTTCTATAATTGATCTCAATAATATGCACTCTAAATGGGAATTCCCTTGGAGACTGCCTGGAAGCTTCAGTTGATTGAAAGGCAGAAGTGAAGTAACTCCATATTGGATCAATTTAGCTCTGGATAAGAGTTGCTTAACTGTGAGATGGGGCAGCAAATAAATTTAATAAATAAAAAATAAATAAGCGATGGATGCACCTCAGCATACCCATGTAACATTAGTTCTTTGCAAGCTTCAGAAGCACCCCCAACTTCTGAAGGCAAGCTGTTCCACTGGTTAATTTTCTTGCTGTTAGGAATTTTATCCTTAATTCTAGGTTGCTTCTCTCCTTGATTAGTTTCCACCCATTGTTTGTTGTCCTGGCCCCTAGTTTGTTGGAAAATAAGTTTACCCCTTCTTCTTTGTGACAGCCACAGGAATCCTGCTATCATGTCATCCCTAGTCTTTCTTTTCTCTAGACTAGCCATACCCAAATCCTGCAACCATTCTCATGTTTTAGTCTCCAGGCCTTTAATCATCTTAGTTGCTCTTCTCTGCACTTTTTTCAATATCTCAACATCTTTTTATGCAATTAATTTTTATTCATTTTTCAAAAAGCGATTGGGTTAAAATACAAACATGGTTAGAGAAAATAAGCAAAATAAAACCCGTAGAGTTTAAGACAGAGGTATTTCTATTGGGCATTCTACTGGAGAAATATAATAAAGAAGATTCATATTTGATTGTACAAATAATAACAGCAGCTAGAATTGTATTTGCACAAAATTGGAAAGCAGACAAAATCCCATCGGAAGGGGAGGTAATAAAGAAGATATTAGACTGTGCAGAAATGAATAGGCTGACATTGAGAATAAAGGACAAAAAGGAATCAGTGTACTACAGGACATGGGGACGATTTTATGAGTGGCTTGAAAAAAGATATAAATAGAAAGAAAAAGGGAACAAAACATGAAATAAGTATCTCAGACGACACATGATTAAAATAGGGGAAGGGGAAATAAGAAAATATCAAAATGTAAATATACAGGCGGAAAAATGATATGAATTGACATATGTTAAATAACAATTATAAAAACGCATATCTAAGAATGAATTTAAAAGGAAAAATAAAAAAACTTTTTACAAAAAATATATATTTGTTTTTATTAAATGAAATATGAAAAGTCCCATGAAATTTTATGAAATGAAATGTGAAAATTTTGTATGAAATGAAATAGCACCTATGCAATGAAGTTGCTAGTAATCCCCTTCATAGCATAGGGCCAGGGTATTTGCAAGACCTTCACTCTCCCTGTATCTCTGCCTATCCACTAAGATAGAATAGATGAGCATAAATTCTCTCAACATGTGCTAATGTGCAGGTTGTGGTCAGCAACCACATTCAATGGTTTGCCTCCTTATTTTGTAAAGTTTGCATGGTGATAAGTCTCCAGAAATATAGCAGTTATTACTGCTCTTGCTTATTGATAAACTGAGACCTGAAAGAGACACCTACAACAATAGAAAAGAAAGGGAGAGAGGAGGAGAGAATGAAAGAAAGACCGGGGAGAGAAGAAAGAGGTAAGGAGAGGAGGATGGAAGGGAGAGGGAGAGAAGGAGAGAGGGTAGGAAGGGGAAGAGGAAGAGTAGGAGTAGGAGAAAGGGAAGGGAAGAAGGAAGCGGAAGGAGAGGTGTAAGGAAAGAAGTAGAGAAGGGAGGGAGGGAGAAAAGAAAGGGAAAATAAGGTGGTGTCACAACAGGAGGAAGGGATGGTAAATAAAACAACCCGAACTGTATATTATAATCTATTAAATGAAATAATAAATGTATAAGAATAAGAATGACAAATGTAAAGAAGAAGAATTATGTGAATGTATACTTAAAATGGTATATAAGAGAACAGAAAATAAAATAAAAAATTCTGGGGGGAAAACATGTGCTAATGTGCAGGTTATGATCAGCAACTACATTAAATGGTTTGCCTCCTTATTTTGTAAAGTATGCATGGTGATAGTTTCCGGGAATATAGCTGTTATTACTGCTCTTGTTTATTTATATGTTTCAATGAGTAGTGGGGCAAGTGCGGTGAATATACTTGATATAGATTCATAGATATATGTTCAGAAATACATAATTTTGTAAAGAACCAATGTATAAAATTATCGGGGCATAGATATAATGTTGATCTTTTTATGTCTGAAAAAATTACATTATGAGATAATCCATTAAATATATTAAAAGTAATATAATGGTAAATCCATTAATGTGGAGGGTGACCCTTCGCTATATTACATATTGGACCAATGGAGCTTTAGACAAATAGTTTTTATGGAAAATGTAAAATTGGATTTGATTTACCTCAAATGATTTCTGATCTTTTTATTCTGTGCAAGTTTTTGTAATCTGGACTTTTTGAATCTGATCCTATTGGTGTTTCAGAAATTCCTTATAATTATAGGCCTTTAAAGACCAGTACTCTTTAGAAGGCCAGATCCTGAAGATGAAACTCAAATATTTTGGCCACCTAATGAGAAGGAAGGACTTACTGGAGAAGAGCCTAATGCTGGGAACGATGGAGGGCAAAAGAAGAAGGGGACGACAGAGAATGAGGTGGCTGGATGGAGTCACCGAAGCAGTAGGCGTGAGCTTAAATGGACTCCAGAGGATGGTAGAGGACAGGAAGGCCTGGAGGAACATTGCCCATGGGGTCATGATAGGTCAGACACCACTTTGCAACTAACAACAACAACAACAACAACAACAACAACAGTAAGAATTCCTAAACTATTTTTTTAATTGAAGAAGCTAAATGAAATTAATATTTATGTGAAAGTTTGCAGAACATGATGATTTTATAATCTGTGAGAAGCATATTTAATTTGACGTCAATATATTTTCATCTTAAAGTAAGAATAATGTAACTTAAAAATCTCAGATCTGGGATCTGAGAAATGTTTAATGATTGCTAAAATGATCTTACCATTGCAAATAAAATACAAGGTATGAAACATTAACCAAATGCTTTGGGCTTTTCTCGCTGTTGCTTATAAGTTGAGCCGAAATCCACAGAAATGACTTAAACTAATCATTGAGAGCCAAAGTTGAACAGACTCTTCTTGAATATTTCCCTATATGCAATATGTAGTATGTAATTCAATACCTTCTAGAATTATGGATTTTTCATGCATGGTGAATTATTGGCTGCAAAATCAGGGGGCACTATGAGGATAAGATAAATCCCTTGTTTTGAAGCCCATGGCATTGTCTTGAAAGTAGCAGTGGCCATTACTTACTTCGTCCAGGATGTTTCTTTGACTTTAGCCCTGGTAGCCCGGGGTTCAAGTACCAACCAGTTCTGACTCTTAGTTTTTCTTAGTTCAGCCATGCTGCCGCTTGCTGTGGCATTATGTAAACAAACTTTATGTCAAAAATTGAATATTTGTAATTCCTCTAAAAATTATGTGTATAATGTGTTGAAATACAGAAATACAATATATAATTTCAAGTTCACTATGTAGTTATATAATGAAACATGCTTTCATCTGTGTTAATATAGTAAGTTAAATCATGTAAATTATACAGGCAATCCGTACAACCGTTCATTTAATGTTTGTTGAAATTTACAGGGGCACTGAAAAAAATTGATTTACAACTGTCCTTACATTTACAAGCATTGCAGCATACCCACAT
Organism: Natrix helvetica; assembly: GCF_964273705.1. NCBI lineage: Eukaryota > Metazoa > Chordata > Lepidosauria > Squamata > Natricidae > Natrix > Natrix helvetica. The sequence continues at coordinate 29,009,854 of NC_138549.1, forward strand.
GATCAGAATTCAGATGCTTGGAAACTGACATGTATTTACCATAGTTGCAGCAACCCAAGGTCATGTGATCAGGATTTACAACTTTCCTAGCTGGATTCTGATAAGCAAAGTCAATGGGAGAAACCAGATTTGCTTAAGAACTGTATGATTCATTTAAGAACTGCAGTGATTTACTTAACAACCATGGCAAAAAACATTAACTGAAGTGCAATTCACTTAATCCTGTATATCAATGGTAATCAATTCTGGTGCCAACTATGGCCATACATTAAGGACTACCTATACTTTGCCGAGCAATTGTTAAATAAAATAACTATATTACTTCCATAATAATTCAGTACATAACAACTTATCTTCCCCTGTACACAGTAATATAGGAATGAGAACAAAATTAAAGCCAAACATAATCTTGACCATAGAAGAATATCCATCTTTAATTCAGTGGTGGGTTTCCATTATTTTTACTACTAGTTTGCTTGTGCGTGAGTGTGACACTTCTGCACATATACAGGAACTTCTGCACATGCGCAGAAGTGTCCAGATGGGTGGGCGGAGCCTCCCATCACCACCACAACTGGTTCGCCCTATCCAGGCTGAATCGGGAGCAACCCACCTCTGCTTTAATTGTAGTAAATTATCTCTACAAACTCCCCAGATTAAGAATTTGTTTTCTTACAATACTTTGTCAAAAGAACGTCTACAAAAGTAACAATATACCATATGTAACCATATCTTATTCCGTCACTTGTGATATTTCTCTTGGGGTCATAAAATTATAGAAACAAAAAAGTGATTGCTTACTATTCATCAGTCTGCACTCATCTCTGTTTACACAGCTGGACAGAGATATTCAAAACAAGCTGTCCCTGTAACAAGAAGTACCCTATAAGCATTGGTTTGTGTAATTCTTCTAAAGAAAAATATATATAATGTTTATTTTCTCCAACTTTGATACTTCATTCAAATTTTAGCTTCACTGATTTTTCCCTGGAGTTTCAAATCACATGTTCATTTATTCTTCAGTCTATCACATATTGGATTATGTTTCTATATTCCAGTACAATTGTTTTCTGACATGTCATTTGCATTTATAATTTGCAATAAACTTTACACATTTTCACTCTAGTGTTTGGCATTTCTTTTGTGACTACTTTAGAAGACTAATCTGTTTTGCAATGTTTGCTAAAGTATATGATACTGACACCATAGAATGAAAACAGTTCCTACAACAAACTGTATTTATCGGGGGAAATAGTTATTTGGTAAGGATTTTGCCAAGGCATCTGTTTGACAGGGGATAAAAATATGACTTAGGAAAAACTTATTTTAGATTTACATTGCTGAAACCTTGTTTAGATTGTTAGATCTTGATGCTGTGACACTATATGACCTCCTCGTTGATGAGATGCAGGCAAACGGTATTGTCTCTTGCAATATAGTGTCTAGATTAGAGATTGTACCTTCTACAAAATAAGGTGTTTGAACATGCTTGTTAGAAGACTGGGCTTTGGTCACAATTCTAACATACAGTCATACTGTGGAGTTCTTAGTGCTCTCTGAGTTGGGTTGTTTGCTTGCAGACATTTCATTAGCCAACTAGGTAATGCTACTGTGGAGTTTACTCCCTGTTTATATACAGTAGGTTACCCAGCCAGTGTTGGGAGGCGGGGTTGTCTCCTTAGTAGTTCATTGATGAGGACATATTTTTCTGCTTGATTGTTTGTCTGGTGTTAATCCTTGCAGATCTCAGTGTAAGATGTTAGGGAGGATGTTTTCTGCTATATTTATAAACCACATATGTGTTTCTTTATATTGTGTATTGGGCAAAGTTGTTCAAAACTTATTGGTAATATTTAGATTGTTATGGAAAATCGTGACTGTGGCCAGGTGGATAATATTCTTCATTTCCACTACCTTACTAAAAATGATGTGATATGAAAACCGGGATTAATCAAAACCATGATGACAGGTAGAGGTTAATCATCAGTGAGACCATCTAGTAATGATCATGGAATTTGGAAGATTGTGGTTTGAGGTGTAAGAGTCAATAATACATACTCTGAATTAACCCATGATACATTGTGTGAAATTGAAGTGAAGAAAGAAAAACAGGTGTTGTGTGGTCTATGACCTAAGAGAAACAGGGAGAATGCAGCTAAATAAAATTGCTTCTTGTGGTGCTTTTTTATATGCATGAATGAAAGCAGAGAGATGTAAACTGGCCCAATCACCTGACAGCTATCATAAACTGCATAGATCTGGCAATTCAAAAATGGTGGAAGAAAGGAAAATGGAAATCTGAACTCAGTGTCAATTTAAAATCAAACTGATACAACTGTGCAGTTCTTGATGCTCTCGGAGCTTGGTTGTTTACAAGCATTGTGAGTAAGGGTGGGGCTTGCTCCTTGTTTACATACAGTAGCTTGTCCTGCCTGTGCTGATGTGAATATGATTTTCTTCTTGGTAATTCTTTCATTAGAATTTTTTTCTGATGAGTATGTAAAGCATTCTGGACAATACATATACATACATATATATATATATATATATATATATATATATATATATATATATATATATATGTATGTATGTATGTATGTATGTATGTATGTATGTATGTATGTATGTTTGTGTGTGTGTGTTTTCGTAGATTTTCACGGGTGTAGGTATGCTGGTTTTGTTGTATTTGGGTCTTTTCCCGTGTAAGGTTGAGATTGTCTTTGCAACGTTTCGGCAGGATCTCACCTGCCATCTTCAAGCTGTGGGCTTAAAATGTGATCGGAGCTGCCGTCTTTCTGTAAGTCTTGGTGGGAGGGGATGGGGTGCTGGCTTTGTTTCATTAAGTGGAATGATTGGTTGTGTGGTTGTATCATGATTGGTAGATTGGTGCTGATTGGTGCAGGCTGTATGTGCATTGTTGTTTTGTATTGTTAATCTCCAAAACAGAACACCTCAAAAAGAGAATAATTATGGAAGCCATTGAAATAGAGAAACACCCCCACAGCATGAACAAACGTGATGATACCTCCCGCCTACCAAACATCTGGAAACCAGCCCTAGCCAACAAACGAACACCACCCACCACCCAAGCCGTTACAATACAAAACAACAATGCACATGCAGCCTGCACCAATCAGCACCAATCTACCAATCATGATACAACCACACAACCATTCATTCCACTTACTGAAACAAAGCCAGCACCCCATCCCCTCCCACCAAGACTTACAGAAAGACGGCAGCTCCGATCACATTTTAAGCCCACAGCTTGAAGATGGCAGGTGAGATCCTGCTGAAACGTTGCAAAGACAATCTCAACCTTACACGGGAAAAGACCCGAATACAACAAAACCAGCATATATATATATATATATATATATATATATATATATATATATATATATATATATATATATATATATATATATATATATATATATATATATATATATATATATATATATATATATATATGTTGTATTTGTACTGATAAATAAATAAAGGAAGACTAGTATAGATCTATTTCGAGCTAATTAGCTCTCATCAGCTAGCCATACCCTTACTGGGATTTGAACCTGGGCTGTATTACATCTTAGGCAGGAGTCTTAGCCACTAAGCCACAAGCTCGCCTCCTTATCAGTTGAGCCAGGGAAATAGGTATGTATTTGTGTTACAACCCCTGGTATGCCTAAATATGGGAGGAAGGTCACTACTCCCTCTTTCTGTCCTTCAGCTCATCACAGAAGACCATGCAGGCGGAAAACCATATTTTTATTTTTAATGTTGCCTTTTTATATTTGTGTTGTATTTGTACTGATAAATAAATAAAGGGAGACTAGTATAGATCTATTTCGAGCTAATTAGCTCTCATCAGCTAGCCATACCCTTACTGGGATTTGAACCTGGGCTGTATTACATCTTAGGCAGGAGTCTTAGCCACTAAGCTAAGCTAAGACTATATATATATAGTCTGTCTGTCTGTCTGTCTGTCTGTCTGTCTGTCTGTCTGTCTGACTGTCTGACTGTCTGTTTGTCTGTCTAGCTATCATCTATCATCTATCATCTATCTATCTATCTATCTATCTATCTATCTATCTATCTATCTATCTATAGAAAGAGAGAGGGAGAGAGAGTTTTTAAAAACCTATATGAACTATAATATTCTGCTGTTGTCTTTTTATGCTTTTATTCTTCAATTTTCTTATTGGTTTTACATAGTATAATTTACCATTTTATATGTCACTTAGAAGATAATATTTAAACAGCATGTAACTTAAAAGTAAATTAGACAGTCTAAGTAGTAATCAAGAAACCGCAAAGCATTCTCTTTTTTTCAAGCAACTGTGAAGATGATATTTAATTTTAAAGTCCATGGAAGGCCATTTTTTCAAATGAGTGTCATATATTATTTATTTATTGGATTGGAAAAACTTCCAATTCTGTCTGCTATCTTTTCAGCTTTAGCCGTACATGCATGCTTCATTTCTTGTCACGCAAACCATTACGTGCCTAGGTAGCACATGCCAACTTTAACAAAGGAATGAGAGTTACTGGGCCCAAGAAGTACAAACATGCTGGGATATCTTGGGAGGTAAACGGCTAATAGCATTACTGTAAATAGTCAAATATTTCAGGACAGCTTGTAAGGAGAAGGCGCACCCAGAAATCAAAGAAAAAACAAATTCAGAGCAGATGTCAGGAAATATTTTGCCTCATCTAGAGGAGAAGAACAGATTCAGCAAATATTCTAACAATCCCGATAATGCTTTACTGAGGGAAAACAATCAAATTAATTTTTAAAAATATAGACCTGTTCTGAATCAGAAGCCATCTACCCATCCATAAATCTCTTTGAAATGGACTGTATACCCTTTTTAAAAGCTTTGACACACACACCTACCAAATAGTTCATACAAGCATCTGAGGATATTGTACTTTAATCTCTAGGCTCCCTTTAAATCCTCTTTATATGACTAAGGAGCAATCTATGCTCCTTCTTAGGCCATGTAGAAGCAGGATATGATGTAAAGGTACCACTAGCGGTAAATGTTTTAAAAAGTCACAAATTGAGGCATTTGTGTGAAGTTTCCACCTCATAGTTTATATTATTTGACTGTAAAGAGAGAGGGGGGATTTCATCCACTGGGCAAAGACCGAAATAACCTGGGAATTGGAACTGAGGAATATTGAGTTCATGCTGACTGCACAAATGTGGTTTGAGAATTAAAAGAAATGATTCTATGTTACAAATTTAAAATATAATTTTAAATACTGAGATGTACTGGAGTTAATAAACGCCTTAAGTCTAGCGGAATCTAGAGGACATGGATTACTTTATTGCTTTACATTATTGAATAAAAAACTACATTTCAGTTAAACTTTAATTCAACTTTTTTCCCACCGAGATGTATGCCCCCCCGCTAATCTATTCAGGTACCCTTAAGGTTAAAACCCTCTAATCATTGGTGAAATTTATTTATTTTTTACTACTGGTTCTGTGGGTGTGGCTTGGTGGACGTAGCAGGGGAAGGATACTGCAAAATCTCCATTCCCACCCCACTCCAGGGTAAGGATACTGCAAAATCACTATTCCCTTCCCACTCGTGGGGGAAGGATATTACAAAATCTCTATTCCCACCCCACTGTGGGGCCAGCCAGAAAAGGTATTTGCCGGTTCTCCGAACTACTCAAAGTTTCCGCTACCGGTTCTCCAGAACCTGTCAGAACCTGCTGAATTTCACTTCTGCCTCTAATGCTTGATTAGATTTTAAGTCAGATTTTAATATATCCCAAACATCCAATTTATTAATTCATCTGGCTAAGGAAACTTGTTCTTTCTCTTAACAGCAGTTGCAGAATTGCATGGAATTCTAGATCATTGGAACAAATATTCTGATGATGCTTTTTCTCTTCACTACTCTCAGTATACACTTGAAATTAAAGACTGTTGCTGACCTACTGCTTTTGCTATCTATTTCAAAATAGCAATTCCATCATCCAGAGGCCAGATTTCCATCTTCTCTAAAATTACACTGCAGATAGACTCAAATTTCCTATGTCTGTTTAAAGGAGACAATCTTATGAGAGTCTAAAAGAAAATGTTTGGGGTAGCAGGCAAATGGCAATCAATACCAATACTCTCTGGTTAGTATAACTTCAAAAAAAAGGTCAGTAGAAAGTATTTGACAGATGTTACATAAATTCTGCAAGGCCACCTCTGTCAAACAAATACTGTGTTGGAAGATTTGTAGCTAGACCGGGAAAGCTTCAGAGTCTGGTGTTTCTGGAACAGTTTGCTGATTTTGCCAAGACGTGATCCTTTAGAGACATAGTCACAGCACTAAAACAATGCTCATCAGTTACACTGGATGGGATGATTCTGCCTTTCCTCACAAAAGAATTTCAACATACTATATTATGTGAGAAATATGCATGACAAGAAAAGACGCCTAACCAATAAGAGGACCAACATAATATGATTTTGAGATATATTCTATCTGGATGCTGTAGTGGCTCACTCAAGAAAATGGCTCTTTCTGATACAAATTTCTTATATCACCATTTAAAAAGGAGCCGCAGTGGATAGAATGCAGTACTGCAGACTACTACTTCTGACTGCCAGCTACCTGCAATTTGGCAGTTCGAATCTCACCAGGCTCAAGGTTGACTCAGCCTTCCATCCTTCCGAGGTCAATAAAATGAGGATCCAGATTGTTGGGGGCAATATGCTGACTCTGTAAACTGCTTAGAGAGGGCTATAAAACACTGTGAAGCAGTATATAAGTCTAAGTGCTATTGCTATTTTTAAAGTTTAATTTAATTAAAGTTTATAATTTAACATAATAAAACATTTTGATTGCCCTATTATTTATTTTGTATAAATCCTATGGAAAATCAGAATAGCAGGCTAGACATGGCAATTTATAGTCCCTTCATATGTCCTGCTTTCCCTGGAACAAGAGTGACCCACTAATAAACTCTATAAACTCATATATGCACAATCCCTTTTGCTACCTGGCTCTACCTGTCTTTTTTCTGCTATGTCTCAGAAAAACGGAATAGCAGAGTTGGAAGGATCCTTGGATGTTATCTTGTTCAATCTCTTGCTCAGGCAGAAAACCCTGTACCTGCTTGTCCAGTCTCTTCTTTAAAACCTCCAGTGTTGGAGCATTCACAGATTCTGGAGGCAGGTTGTTCACTGGTTAATTGTTCTAATTTTTTGTTCTGTCAGAAAATTTCTCCTTAGTTCTAGGTTGCTTCTCTAATTCTAGGTTGTTTCTCTTGCCTCAAAAACTCATGCTTCTAAACAGTGCTAGCAAAAGCAGCACTGTAATCTATGCATTGTACTTCCTTTCATTGTAACCTGTCAGTATCTCTACTCCAGATGGTTAGTGTGTGTTGTAGTGGGTGCACACTCCTCCCTTCGAGAGCCCTGTGCTGATCTTCATGGTTTTCTGGTCCTAGGCTGCTGGATTGGCAAAACAATAAGCCTCTTTTTAGTCTTACTCTCTTTCTTTTAAAGCGGCCACCTAGAAATGGTCTAAAAGTAGGCAAATGGTTAGAGACAAGAATATGGAGGTGATCAGCAGGTAGGGAAGGAAGGTTTCAAGAAGAGAAAGGACAAGGAGGGAAGGATCTTGTCTGCATCTGTCTATCTCTCTGTGTGTGCATGTGCCTCTGTGTGTATTCACTTATATGGGAAAATATAGCATGAAACAAACAATCCCACTCTCCAAACTTTCCTGATAGACTTAAGAGAAAGAGAGAAAAATCAGTTTCCCCTCTTTTTCATTACAGATGTGCCTCCCAGTGAAGCATTGAATTAAAATCCAGTAACTTGCAAAGCAAAGTATGGAGAAGTCAATTACCTGAATAGAGAGCAAAAGCTGGGGTGAAGTTGACAAGATTTTGCCATCTCTTTCCTGATCAAATGACAGCAAGAACACAGTAAAAGGATGATATGTTCTGCCACCCCATTTCCCCACAAGTTCTTTGATGGAATGGCAAAAATGTTCATTATGAGCCGGCATTCACCTGTGCTCAGAAGGGGTTTGTGCGAGATGCCCTCTATACCTATTTCAAGCAATATGGTTCTGTTCTATTCTACGATTCTATGGCTGTTTGATATTGTTTACTCAAATGAATGGAAACTTCAAAGACCTGCTTGTAGAAAGGAAAGCAATTTAGTGTCTGCTTTCCTGGCATGACCATGAGCAAGAGGGGTGAAGAAACAGGTAATCCAGCAATTAAAGGCTATGGTAGTCACCATCTGCCCACGACATCTGGCCATCATCATTGTCAGAGTTTGAAATCCAGACAGCTATTTCTCAAACTGACTTCATTTCTAGCCAATATCAGCAGCTTAAGACAATTTGATGCTGCTATGTAGACTATGTATGACTGGGGCAAAAAAAAGCCTATAGAATGTCTGTTGTGATATATAAAAGTCCATGATAGCAGGACCATAAATGATTGCTATAAATGAAGGTTGTGTGGATTGAGGCCTTCATGACCAATAGGAGATATATTTTGTGTTTTGAACTGATTTATTAACTATTTGGATAATAAGAAATTTTTGGCCACTCTGCAAAAACCTGAAAAGTGTTATATACATATTTGTATAGCTGGAAAGAATCTTAAATATTGTTATAAGATTATTTTTGAAAGATTAGGGAATGGCAGGATGGACTGGAGTAACTTAATGGAGCCAAGGTATACTTGGGACCTGAATTAATGGTCCTAACAAGGCGGGTAGTAACTCCTTGGTAGGAAAACGACTGTATGTTCTTAACTAGAAGGAAACATCTGGAGATTCCTTTGGAAAGTGGAATTCAATTTTTCAAAGAAAAAAAAATCCATTGCCTTTGCCCATTCTAACTCTTTGGCTAAGGGTTTCTGAAAAAAAAAGTTTTTGAGAGGAGCCAGAAAAAAGCTGAGTTTGTAGCTTTTTAACTGAATTGTATTTTTGGAATGTTAGCTTTTTCTCCCCTGAGATCTGGCATAGCTGTTGGTCTGTCAGTTGGAGCCTTCAACTACACTTAATCTGAATATTATACCTGAAAATATAATAGTTATTATAAAACTGTAGCACGCCTCTAGCAGCTTTGTTCTGGTGGAAATTAAACCTAGCCATCCTTAAATCATTCACATTCTCCAGAATGGAGAAATGGGATGCATTAAACAATACAACAGAATTCAGTATCTTTCTATTCAGTCATTCCCATCAAGTTGCTGGAGACCTTGGGTCCCCTCCCATACACAAGGCTGCACCAGTGGACAGAGATGAATGATGAGCTTTTATATCCCCATGAGATCAAGAGGCTTCCAGAGAGGTCTATAAATGGAACCTATTAATTTTCAGCCTAGTTTCTGTACTAGTACAAACGTTTCGCAGAGTTTCTATTCAATCTTCAGGATGATTTCCTTAAGTAAAAATGTTTGTCTTACCCAAGGTTTTGGGCTTCTCCCTGACTTTTCCATCACTTCATTCTTTCAGAAAATCAGATGGGCAGCTTTGCCACTCCCTGCACAGAATGATCAGAGGCAGGAGTGAAATTCAGCAGGTTCTCACAGGTTCTGAAGAATCAGTAGCGGAAATTTTGAGAAGTTTGGAGAACCGGCAAATACCTCACCTCTGGCTGGCTCCAGAGTGGGGTGGGAATGGGGATTTGGCAGTATCCTTCCCCTGGAATGGGGTGGGAATAGAGATCTTGCAGTATCCTTCCCCTGCCATGCCCACCAAGCCACACCCACAGAACTGGTAGTAAAAAAAAATAATTTCACCACTGATCAGAGGGTTCTTCACTGTGAAAGTAAACCAAAGGTAACAACCAGTGGTGGGTTTCAAAAAAAATTAGACCCTCGTCTGTAGGTGTGGCCTGCTTTGTGGGAGTGGCTTACCGGCCACGTGACTGGGTGGGAGTGGCTTGCCAGTCATGTGACTGGGTGGGCATGGCCAACTTGTAAAATGTGATGAAAGTCACTTAACAATGTTCTTGCTTAGCAACCAAAATGTTGGCTCAGAAACTCTGGCATTTGAAACACGCAAGTCTTATAGCTGTCAAGTTACAAGACCCTTGCACCCCTAACCCTTTAGGGAAAAAAAACCCCAGGGGTGTTCAAACTTGGCAGCTTTAAGACTTGTGGACTTCAACTCCCAGAATTCCTCTTCTCGCTTTGCATCTTGATGATATGCGGAGGGGGAAGGGAGGGAGCTGGAACCGGTTCTAAACGGCACTGTAGATTTGTGGAACCTCTTCTATAGAAGAGGTTAGAACTGGCAGGAACCCACCCCTGGTAACAACAGATGTGTGTTGGAACTAACTGGTATGCCAGTTTTTCCACAGAACGCTTGCACATAACATGCATGCTTCACAATTTCACCTCAGAAATAATGCACAGTCAATAACTTTGATTGTTTTAAATGTGAAAAGTCCACAAATGATATATATTCTACTCTGGGCCTGTTAATTTAATTGATTGTTTTTGATTCCTTGCCCATTTTATTATTACCTGTTTTATAGAATTAAATTTGAAACCATTTTCCTGACAGTAAAGGACAAATTGATTGATTGAATTTACTTTCAATGAAATCAAATGCTGTGATCACAACATAGACCCTTTCTCAACTTATGGACACCCAACACAATGTTTATCGTGGATGCTTTTAATCAAAATGTGAACACTTCTAGAATATTTTTCTGAAATACAGGGCATATACTTATAAGAAAGTATCAAAATCTAAAAATATTTGTGCAATTAATGTCATATATTAAAATTACTCCAATGTCATTACATTGTTGTCATTACATTCTAAACTTTACAAGATTCCTCTGATTAATTTAGAACTATCCATTCTTATTTTCATTGGATATATCAGAGAGTAATGTTTCATTTGTATGCTACAACATTTCCACAATCATCATTTCCTTGGAATGAACTGTAGCCCTTTGTCAGCTTCTGTTAGACATACATTCATATACTTCATTTGTGCATTAGTCAGATAATGAAAGCAAGACAGCATGTAGGAAATAAGTGAAATATCCTATAGGGTAAGGTATCAGCAGTATGCTACTGACACCCAATTATACATATCTGCCCTGACAAACTAAGTGGTGGTGTAGATGTCTTATCCTTGGAGGTGTGTGTGTGTGTGTGTGTGTGTGTGTGTGTGTGTGTGTGTGAAGAACAACAGGTTCAATGGAACCCTGGAAAGATTGGGCGGCTTTGAGTTTTCGGGCCATCTGAGTCTTTGCTTCTATATGAGTTGCACTACCCCAAACTGACCCAATACACAATCTGGATGTTCTTCTAGACTCATAACTCTTGCTCAAGGTGAAGATGGCAGTCAGGACTAGGAGAGACTTTGCCCAGCTCTGTGTCGTGTTCCCTTCTGGAACATGATCCCCCTGAGATGATGTTAGCCCTATCCCTTAACTTTTTGTGAGGCTCTGAAAATGTCATTCTTGGGGCACCTGTGTAAAGGTTGTACTTTGTTTAAATAGATGCAATCCTGCAATCTTGTTTTTATTTTTTTATTTATCTAGAGTTGGGAACGACTAGCACATATGTGTAAGGGGAACTTTTCCCTTTACCTTACACAGGCTTTGGTTTTTGAAAGTAAAGCATGAGATTTTGAAAGTTTGGGATTCAAGATTGCCCACCACCTAACATTCAAACATATGTATGCCTGAAAGCCTCTGAAATAGGAATTTATATTGTACTCATAGATGCCTGCATTTAATTTATGATAAAGATGTGGATTATGAGGAGAGAGAGAAAAGCTGTACCCTGTTGCTTGTTTAGAGACTTCAAAAATAATACCTGGGGTTCTTATGTCTCCTTGAAATACACATTTGGGAAAGAAATTTACTCTCTTGCATGTCCCAGATGAGAATTCAGAGTGGAGTTCCATGCATTCAGAGTCATCTCTGAATCCTCCTAGAATAAACTAATCATTACAGATAAAATAGCTATTTGTTTTGCAGTGGCCCAGGGACAATTGCCTGATATGTTGTGCAGTCTCCAAATAAATATGCTATCAAATCTTTGCACAGTCCTGAATGGCTATCTTCTGGAGCAGTGGCCAAGCGTAGCAATTTGAAATAGCTTCCAGGGAGCATCAGCTTTATGTACTTTTTTTGAACTTTGTTCATATTTTAAATTGACCACAAGAAGCATCGGGACTAAAACTAAATAAGGTCAGAATTTAAATAGGAAAACAAGAGAGAAGAAAAGAGAAGAAACTTGAGGGCGAACATATATGTTAAGAAATTTAGGAGTGTTTGTGTGTGCTACACATAAAAGGTATGTTACAAAAACTCTTTCTTACACAAACATACACAAAGAGCCACAAATGCACATTCACACACAACCTGAGATTGCACAATCATGTTTACAGATTGCTGTCCTTTGTCATGAAGGCTTAATTAATGATCTCTTATTTTGTTCCACATATATTCTAAAATAAGAGATGAGAGCTGGACGCCATTCTTTTAAGCAATACAATAGCTTTTATTCAATGACACCATCTCTAGATCTTCTTTTATCTAAAAAAGACTTAATGCATTTTCATAAACAATTTGATAGGAAGAAATCTAAGCTACAACACAGACACTGGGTTTTTTTTTTTTTAAATGTGGAAAGCATTCAAATATAAATCCAGAGGTTAGAGGGTAAAATGTATTATTTTCCATTTGCACCCACAGAAAAGAGAAAGAGATCTCACTGGCTTTGATAGAATGAATAGCTCTTTAAGCTTCGTCACTGCACTTGGCAATAATTGTTCATTTAATTATTTGTCTAAATCAAACAAAGGCATTTGCATGAATAGCAATGATTTACCATTTTTGTTCCCTGAACAAATTAAAATACTAACAGGTTTTATTTGAAAATCAGTTTGATTTGCCCAGAGGTAATTGAAGGAGGATGTTTATAGCTTGCTAATAAAACTAGCAAATACTTTATTTATCTAACTCTTTCAAAGGCACAACTAGATCCTGGGGTGAGCCAAAATGCTCAGTACCCAGTTAATTATACATTGGCTCACTAGCTACAAAATAAGGTTTAAATTCAGTACACTTGTTTTTTGTTTTTTTTTACTTAAGGGCTTATCCAAACTGTCCAAAAATGAGCCAGCAATCAGGTCTGGAGAAGAGGATGTATGAATGATATCACTCTGAATCAGTTCCCTGCCATCATAAATGTGAACTCTGAATACGTTTGCGTGATATGGTTTTAAAGTACTGTCCCTCCATCCCCTAAGTCACCTTTTATTTTGTTAATAAATATTCTATTACATTCCAGGCTAACACCAGCAGTTCATTGGCTACTTTGCAGAGCAGGAAAGTCCCTTGGGTGCATTAATATAGTGTTAGAAATTCTGTATTTAGCCTCACAGAACAAACAGTGCAGACTCCACCTGTGCTTTTCCGCTTAACTGAGACAAGGAAGCAGGAAACTTTTATTCAGAGAAAAAGGCCATAGAGTATATCATAGATGCAACTACAAACATATAAACACTGCCATCTATGGATAGAACAATAACTGTAGCATTTATATGAGATATTTGAAATGTAAGGATAAAATCCTCAACTCTTGTCTACTGGAAAAAATAATGGGACTGTAGTAAAGCACCGGAAAAAGTAGGTAGCTAAGGGAAGGAAAAATAGTGTATTTTTTAAAAAAAATCATTATTCTAATTTTTGAACCACCAACTTTCTATTGATAAGGCAAGCAATACCTTTAATATGATATTGCAGCATTTCTTTAAGAAAGGATTGTTTATTTTATTATAATAGAAATAGGTTTAAATGTAAGATACACACACATCCAATAAGATCTACCTAGTGGAAATAACATGAAAGCATGCAGCACCAAAATAATTCGTCAATGGAAGGATATCTTAACTCTAGATTAAACATTCAAACTGTAATTCAGTCTGGACATTATTTTCTTAAATCTTCCTACAATCATGCTGGAATGGAACAACTTAAAATGCAGCACAGATCACTCAAAATAGTGCCAAGCTTTTTCATAGCCTCGACCAGTGATGGCGAACCTATGGCACGCGTGCCACAGGTGGCATGCGGAGCCATTTGTCAGGGCACGTGAGGCGCTGCCCTGTCAGCTAGCCAGTGTGCATGCGCTCGCTGGCCAGCTGAGTTCACCCTTTTTTAAAGCCATTTTTCGCCCTCCCCAGGCTCCAGAGGCTTTATAGGAGTCTGGGGAAGGCAAAAAGAGCCTCCCCCACCTCCCCGGATGCCCTCCGGAGGCATCAGGGAAGCCTTTGGAGCGCTTAAAATGACCCTCCGAGCAACCTGGAAGAGATGTCAGGGAAGCCTCCGGACAGTCCCTGAACCCTCCTATAAAGCCTCTGGAGCCTGGGGAGGGCGAAAAAAACATGTAAAAGTGGGGGGGTCGCGCCTGTAGTGCGCACATGCGCACTGGGAGTCGTGCATTGCATTATGGGTGTGGCACGCCTGCACATGACCCCCCTGCGCTCCCCCCACTTATGGCACGCGAGCCAAAAAAGGTTCGCCATCACTGGCCTAGACCAAGATTATCACTTTAAAATATTTTTAGTTGCTGTTCTCCCTTAATATCTCCCTTAAATTTTTGTGTCTCACCTGGAGTTAATTCTTGTAGTGAAACAAGAGAGGATAGAAAAAAATTGTGTTCTTCTGTCCAGAAAGTTCTGCTACTGTTACTCTCCTTGCCACATAATTTGAATGTACAGAAAGAACAGCCAATGGCACAATTTGAGAGCTTCATGCAAGAATTTTATAAAACGTTAGTGGTCTCATGCAAAATCTTTATGAGAGCTTGATGCAGGGGGTAGGCTGCTACAAATTCACCCGGGTTCAGGAGAACCCGTAGCTAACGTTATGGCCAGTTTGGAGAACTTCCAAAGCCCACCCCTGGCTGGACCGGTCCACTCCACCCCACCCCACCCCTCCCACTCCACCCCGCCCCTCCAAGGAGTCTCCATGTGGCCCGTTTTGGATGCAAGGTAAGTGCAGGGCCCATGCAGAGGCTTGGGGAGGGGGGGGGAAACAGGCCTCTGAAACCTGGGGGAAGCCTGGGGAAGGCAAAAACGGCCCCCTACCATGTGCAGGAGGCCAACTAGGCCACTCCCACCATGGCCACACCCACCCAGCAACCAGGCAGAGAACCTTTTGCTGAGATTTTTGAAGCTCACCCCTGGCTTGATGTTGTGATGTAGGACTTCACTGAAATCTTGCACAATTTTGGCAAACTTTGGAAAGGGGCGTTGTACAACAGCTGACCCCAGCATTGAAGCTGAACAAAAGCTTGAGTGGAAGATAATGCACACACTGCTTTTGATATAATCCTTCCCCAACTATTCCCATTATCAATTTTCAAAATATTTACTTAATGATTACTGTGACCTGCTATTGTCATAGTGCAAAGGAGGCAAAAGACTATACAAAGAATAATAAAAAGGCACTAATACATCTTAGGAAAATATAGAAATAGGTCAGATGTAAGCATCCTGGTCTTAAAAACTGCTAATGAATTACGCTTCTGTTATACAGTAATGGTGAATTGCATATTTTCCATTCAGTAACCAAAGAGGTGTTGTCTCCCTTCCATTCTTCTCAAATTGGGCACAATGGAGAAATTGGACACTTAAGGGTGGGCAAAATTCTCTACCTTTCTTTAAAAGATCTATGGTCTTTGAAATAAAAAGAAAGGATCATTTCACTACATTGTTTAAAACACCTGAAATATTAGCAGCTGCATCCAAGCAGGAAGTAGCACAGTTCCCTGGCCTTTTCAAACTACATAATCCACATGTATTTTTATCAACTTGATATCACACTGTAAAGTCTGCTTTGAAAGTTCACCAAGCTTTTGCAGAGTTAATGTTTTCCTATTATTAGCTCACACAGATTTCTATTCACTGGGCTGAAATTCTTTTGTTATTGGCTAACCTTTCAACGTTATAAAAGCAATCAAGTTACAAATGGAGAGAAACTATTATTGAAGTTCCTGCTGTGTACATCTACACATGTGCTTCAGAAAATTAGTTTTAAAAATTATATGTATGCCTGCATGTATCTTGATCAAGATTTGAGTTTATAGCATAGCTAAAAATAATACAGGGATAATCCTCTCATCAGATAAGGTCTGCCTCTCACTGCAGCTGTTACTAATACCTGTAAAAAAAAACCTACTTCTTTAGCATTTTAAAGATTAATATTCAATTGCAGTCAAAACTTTTCCTTTTAGTTCTGATAGATAAACAGTTAAAAAAAGGTCGTGGAAGATTATTTCAATATATGATTATACAGTGAGATTATAATAGGCACAGAGAAGGAAATATTCGAAATTACCCACTATGGAAAAATGACTGGTAAAATTGACAGATCTTGCAGAGATGAATAAACTAACTTTGACTAGAAAAAAGATAGTACCTATATTTATTAGTGACTTGAAACCTCTTATGGACTTTATGTATAAAAATTGGGGGAGGGGGGGAGGACCCAAACCTTTGATTTATGGTTATCATGATTAGATAAGAAAGATTTTAGATGGAGGAGTATTATCATGTAACTTTAGAGAGAGAGACTAGGGTATAACCGTACTTATACCTGCAGTGAAGAATATCAGAAGTCACTGTTTTGCATCGCTTTTCTTCCTTTTCTATTTTTCTTTAACTTTTCTCTTTTATTTATTTTATTTATTTATTACTTGAACTTATTAGTCGCCCCCTCTCCCCACAGGGACTCGGGGCGACGTACAAAAGTATTATATAGCGTACAGAGGAGGTAAGAATAAATAAATAAGTTACAATACCTAAAAAAGTTAAAACCCCAGTGAAATTAACCCTTAAAAACTAAAATTACCAATTAAAAATGCCCTGGGCTGGAGAGATTGTAGTATTATGCCAGGTCAGCTAGTCGAAACAGGTAGGTTTTCAGCTTCATACGGAAGGAGCGAAGGTCGGTTGTTGTCCTGATGTCTGGGGGGAGGTCATTCCAAAGGGTGGGGCCCACTACAGAGAAGGCCCTACTCCTGGGCGTCGCCCTCTGGCACTCTCTGGAGGACAGCACCCGGAGTAGTCCCTCTCTGTGTGAGCGGACGGGTTGCAGGGATGTATGGGGCAGGACGCGATCCCGCAGGTAACTAGGCCCTGTGCCATGGAGCGCTTTGAAGGTGGTAACCAGCACCTTGAAGCGCACCCGGTAGGCCACAGGAAGCCAGTGCAGCTCGCGCAGGATGGGTGTTATATGGGAGAACCTCGATCTCCCCATAATTACCCGCGCGGCTGCATTCTGGACCAACTGCAGTCTCCGGGTGCACCTCAAGGGGAGCCCCATGTAGAGAGCGTTACAGTAGTCCAGGCGAGACGTCACCAGCGCGTGAGTGACTGTGCGCAAGGCCTCCCGGTCCAAAAGGGGCCGCAATTGGCGCACCAGGCGAACCTTTATTGTCCTTTTTGCTTTGTCTTTCCTCGCATTCTTTTTTTCTTCTTTAATTTTTATTAGTTTGTGTCATTTTTTATCTTTTTTAAAAAAAACATTTTAATAAAATTTTAAAAAATCTGGGCTGTTCATCAAAACTATTCTGTTTTTAGACTAAAAACAAATATTATCTGAAGATAGATTTTGGCCAATTTGCTTAAAACGTAACTTTCACACATTTTTTTTAAAAAAATAAAGGTATAATAAAAGTAATAGGAAACTGCATTAGATTTGGATCAAGATGACAGAGGTGAAAATGAACAGAATGGGACCACTTGGCATGGCCAGTTCACCATACCCAGCTTGCCCTTTCCAAGTCACCTCTGCCAATTCACTGCTGCCAAGTCATTGCAGGATAACTCAATATAACCAATTTGCAGTGGGGACAACTCTCTGTGGGCACAGAAAGGGACAGCCAGTCAGGTGATCGAGCAAACAGGTGGGCAGAGCATAGAATGGTGCAGTAGTGGGATTCAAAAAATTTTTGCTACCAGTTCTGTGGGCATGGCTTGATGGGCATGGCAGGGGAAGGATACTGTAAAATCTCCATTCCCTTCCCACACCAGGGGAAGGTTACTGCAAAATCCCTATTTCCTCCCAATCAGCTGGGATTCGGGAGGCAGAGAATAGATGGGGGGCGGGGCCAGTCAGAGGTGGTATTTACTGCTTCTCTGAACTACTCAAAATTTCCGCTACCGGTTCTCCAGAACTGGTCAGAACCTGCTGAATACCACCTCTCGAATGGTGGCAGCAGCAGCCAGGACTTCCCATTTTCACACACACCCATGTCCACTGCTGCCACTGTCACCACACTGAGCTCTAGGCCCATTTGGAGTTCAGTCTGTTCAGCAGCAGCAGGGGTATTTGGGCCATTGAGGAGGGTAGCCGTGGGTGAGATGGGTCACGGGAAGAGAGACTCAGGCAATCAAGGGTGTCCCGTCAGGGAGTCCAGTGGCAGCAGCAGGTTTGTGTGAAAATGGGTTGTGCTTGGCTGTTGCTGCCTCCCCACTGCCGATCCAGCCCACTGCCACTGCTCCTGAATGGTCCAAACACCGCAGCCACCAAACGACCCATGAAAATAGCAATAGCAATTGCACTTAGACTTGTATACCACTTCACAATGCTTTATAGCCCTCTCTAAGTGGTTTATAGAAACAGCATATTGCCCCCAACAATCTGGGATCCTCATTTTACCAACTTCAGAAGGATGGATGGCTAAGTCATCCTTGAGCTGGTCAAGATTGACCTCCTGGCAGTGAGCAGAATCAGTCTGCGAAGACTGCATTCCAACACAGCACCACCACAGCTCCTAATGGTATGTGCCCAGCCTCTGCCACCTCCCTACCACCTGCCCCACTGCTGCTTCCCCTGAATGGCCCAAACACAGATACCACTGCTAAATTTCAAATGGCTCAGAGGTTGTCATGGCAGTAGTGGAGGTGGCGGTAGGGGCTATGTGAAAATGGGAAGCCCCCAGCACCTGCCACCATTGCTCTGTGCACTGCCCACCCACCCACTCACTTGCATGCCTTCCTGGATTTTCCTCCAGTGGTAACCCCCCCAGCCACCATCATTGTTCTGCACTCTGCCCAACTGCTCGCCAGCCTGCCCATCCAGATCTCCTTCTGGCTGCCCATGGAGAGTTGTCCCTGTGACAAATTGGCCATGTAGAGATGTCCTAAAATGTCTTGGTCACAGTGAGTTGGCGGAAGTGACATGGTATTGGCAAGCTGGCTGCACAAAGCTGGCTCTGCCAGCTTGTCAGCTGAGTTGTTTTAGACCCTCACTTCCCAAAATAGGGAGTTGTATGATCATGATGATCATCTTATTTGACATTCTTGTGAAGACAAACTTAATCTGGATATTGTTTTCCCATTCAAAATCCTTCTTTGTTTTACAGGGAAATCTGATCTGTATCCTAATAGTAGAACTTCCTCCTCTATTTATGACAAAAGGAAATTTGGAAGACATCTATCAAAGTAATAGCCCAAAGGAAAGTGATTAAAAAGTGAAACAGTTTTTGTATTTAATGCCTTCCCCAGTTATGGTTCATTAGGAAAATTGATGACATTTTTTTATAATTTCTCCCTTTTAAAATATATTTCCCTCCCCCCCTCTCTCTCTCACACACACACCACCTTAAATGGACATGAAATGCAGTTAATTGTTAAGTGTCTATTCTGCTCTGGCTGGTATATATGGACTTACTCAAATGGGCAAATAAGAAGATGTACGTTTTTGAGGAATAGCCAATGTCGCGATGAGATGACGTGAGATCGCCATCGATACTTTTGTCGCTGGTTGGTCCAAACGGATCTAAACTATCCCACAGAGATGGTGAACAGGAAGAATACGTCTTGCTGATCTCAGGGACATCGCAAAGTCCCTGATCGATCCAAGATAATTTCTTCAAGCTGGCGACAAAAAATCCAGCCTTTAGGCTGATGAAGTTGGGGCGGCTCCAAATTGGAAGGATACGAAAAGAGAAAGTGTTTCCAGCTGGTGAGGAATTTTTACTGTTTTAAAAGAGACTGCCTATAAAAAACTTAAAATTAATTTAAATTGCAGAATAGAAGAAATAAGCGGCGGAATTAAATTTGGAATGGTTTTGGACAGTGGGTTATCTTACTTTTTAAATGCTATCTTCATGGATGGAATTTATGAAAGCCTTTTAAAACGAATGGATTAAGTTTTCTTCTTCTTTTATTATTCTTTGTAACCTATGGACTAAAATTCTCCTCTTTCATTACTGTGGGTGTTCTTCTAATTCATTCAAGAATCTGACTTTTTTAAAAAAAACTTGAAATACAAAAAAGATACAAAAAGAAACAAAGAAGATTGCAACAATAACACTGCTACTTGGAGGCTGGAGGTTTGTGTATTGGAAACAAAACACTCTTACTTTTCTCACTGATTATCCTGACTTGGCACTCCAAGGTCTCACTGCTTGTTTATAGAGAGTGATAAGAAAAGCATACAGATGTCCCTTTGAAGTATATCTTTAACTAGAGAAAGGTGAAAATAAAATGTTATTGTGAATCTATGCTTAATCTTGTTAAAACCTTCCAGCTAGAGCAGCAGTGGTTGTTAGCTGGAGATAATGGCACAATTTCAACAGCAGAAAGAAAATTTAAGTCTGCAAAAGAAATTCTCAGTACAGAACTTATCAAACACATATGAGAGGATAGAGAAGAAGTTGGAAGACTTAGAGTATCTAACAGTAAAATATGATGAAGAAGTTGGAGATGTTTATCAAATGGAAAAAGTGGTGGTTAAAATCCTAAAAATTGAAGAGGAAAATGAATATAAAGAAATTAAAAATGCTGATATTTATGGTGATTGGTTTGTCTCTGAAAATGGAAAGAGTGGAATACTGAAAGAGGAATTAAATGGAGGGGAAATCTACCCCAAATGGCAAGATACAGAAGAAGAAAAAACAAAAGAATTTATGGATTTAAAGAGAGAAATTTTATTAACAATATCATTGATAGCACTACCAACAATCAAAGATAAGCTGATTAAGGAAACAGAAGAAGGGCATCGAAATTACAAGGGGGATTTTATAAGCAAGGAGTTGCTAAGAGGAGTCCATACAAAGTTAATTAAGGAGATGATTAGAGGACTGACACCACAAATGGCAGAAGATATGAGACTGTTTTGCTACTGGAAAGATACAGGTTGATAGATGGAAGAATATAATTTAAAACTAGTTAAACTTAGTGAAATTTAGTGACAATAGATATAGTGAAATAAATAATTGATAATGATAATAATGTATACAATGTGTAGTGTTATGATAAGTAATAATTGGATATGAATATTGAATGGTACCCATGAAAGGAAGAGTAGAAATCCTTTTGGATTATATATAAAGGTTAATAAAAAAAGAACCAAGTTAGATACAGTTAAGTCTTGATTATTAGGGGGAAAATGTTATGATGCAGGATATAGTTAAATAAAGGAGGGATAATGATAACAACATATATACAGGTATGGGTACAATATAAGGAAACTGAATGTAAATTGTAAACAGTGATTTGGAAAGGATGATTAGAAAACTTTGTTATTAAATATTATGGATGTTTAGCTAGAATAGGATCCAAGGATTCAGTGTTATTGGAGGATTTTAGAAATAGTAAATGAAATGCCAATATGTGGTTATGTATTAAATCTTGGTATATTTTATGATGAAGGACGTTTAAACAATTATAGTCAAATGAAAATGGAGGTATGATGATGGTAACATGTATAAATATCTGAGTTAAAATACTTGAGTTAATATGAATTATGTTCGTTGACTGTGGAAGAGATGCACGAAAGCCTTTTTGTAAACAACTGATACACTTTCTACAGTATGTAAAGAAGGATGTGTTGTCTTTGTTTTGAAAATAAAAACTAAAAAAATATTTAAAAAGAAGATATACGTTTTTAACAAAACTCAGAACAGCCTGATTTATTTTTGAAGCATTACGTGTAAGCTCAAACATTCTCAAGACTCTTTAGTCATTTAAAGGTTACTATCATGAGAGTTTCCTTTAATATTCATTTGATATGGTAAATAAATGGGAACCCGAAAGTTATGGATTATTTGGCACAGTAGAATGATAGGTTTTCAGAAGCTGATGATTTATTTTGGCAAATTCATGTTATTAAGAACATTTATTACCATATTGGTTGCCATTGTTGATCATTAAATTTCCTCAAAATCATAAGGGCCTATGATGCTAGAATACATCCAGCGATAATAGAATATGCCATGCAATCATTATTTATTTAAAAACACTATATGTGCTTTTTATGGATGTAAAAGAATATAAAAATGAACTGTTCAGGGGGAAGGACTGTAATATTGGGAAATCTATTTTCTAATGGTTTTGTTTTGTTTTTAAAAGTTATTGTCACAAAATTTCTTTCAACTCTGCATCAAATAAGTAAATCATTTGCACATCAACTAAGTACATTACATAGTCAGAATGTTCATGGTTCATACTCTGACTCATTAAAACAGAAAGAACAATCGTCCTAAACAACTTGCAGGCCAATTGTTTAGCCACTCCTACTGGAACAGACAAGGAGGAGCCAAAAGGAGCCACTCAAGCAAGAGTGCACTGCATGCTGCTTGTTCTCATTAAGCTCTAAGTCTTCATCACCCCAACTTAATGGGCCCAAACAAAGCCACAGTGTACGACCAGACATAAATCAATATATAGTGCATAAAAGGCCAGACAGTGCCCAATTCTTTGCATTTTTCAGGCATAAGACAGCATGTTGTAATTAGTTGAAAAGACTGGCACATTTGGTATTCATGATTAACCTGGAGAATTGATCCAAAGCTGTTTAGAACTCATGTCATAGGAGATTTAGTTGCACAGAGTTTCCAATTGCGGGCAGTCGCCTGCATTTAAGGATTTTCCTTCAAACTTTCCACACTGATCAGTGAACTTGTCATCTGGAACTCTGCAGCACCCCTATGAATACACTTGAAGAATGCCTGGATCCTGTAGTTTGTGTGATTAAAGTATAATAAGATGATGTAAAAGTATGAAGGTTGCTACTTCAAAGAGAAGTGTGCTTCACACACACATCTGTTCATTCTAAGATAATATTTGCAAAGCCTTTAATTGAAACCAAGCAGTGGCTTCTCAGTAATTATAGTGGTAGCTGTTACCCATCCCATTCTACCCTCACTCATATTAGCAGGCCTTTTGAACTAATGTAATGCTACTTTGTTGTGCTGGAAGATAATGAGCTGGTAAAGGTAAAAATCATTGACTCTTCAAAAGGTTTGGATTTGTGAAATGACAGCAGTAGAGTAGTAGAGTATCTCTAAACTTTTGCTTTCCATAAAGGAATTATGGCCCTTCTTCTGGTTCTATTTGGGTAACAGGAAATGCCACTGAGTGTTTCATCTATCAGTATTTCTTTGGGATTATTTTAAGACTTAATAAGTGATCATTTTTTTCCTCTTATTAAGCTACCCTTCTCATTGTCTCTGCAATAATAAGTCCAATATTCCCTTATCCAGTATATGATATGATTGTATTGTGTATGATGCTCCTCTTAAGAATGCCAATGTCATACATTTCTTTTAAAAATTATTAAGGAATTGTTACATGGGAATTGTTAAAGCTTAATTTTACAGGGTTTTTTTTCTTATGGGCAACTCAATGGCTCAGCAGTTAAGATAATGGGCTTGTCAGCTGGACAGCCCACCTTTGAGACCTGAGTACCCCGTGATGGAGTGAGCTCCCGTTCTAGCAGTTGGAACATATGTAAAGGCAAATAGATAAATAGGTACCACTTCAATAGAAAAGAAACAGCATTTCATAATATCATGCTGGCCACATGACCATGAAAACATTATTGAGCATTGAGCCAGCACACTGGCTCAATGACCTTGAAACGGAGATTAGTTCTGCCCCTTCTGGTCAGTTATGACTAGCAGAATAAAATCTGCAGGAGGTCTTTTATCTTTTTACTTAATCTTATAGGTCTTGACCAGGGCTAATGTCAGGTGGAATCAACATACCCTCACATCTTTCACTAAATCAGTGCTTCTCAATTATTTTCTGTCATGCCCCCCCTAGGAAGAAGAAAATATTTCGCGTCCTCCACGCGACTGTAAATAGTATCATTTGTCTATAAAATTGTTATAAGTACACCTCTGCATAACACTGTATCCTTATTAACGTATAAGAGAATTAAAAAAGAAAGAAATGTGGATCAATTTACAACAAAGAATAGCTTTATTAACTGTAGCAGAAAAGATTTAAAGGAGCACAGGATTTAAAGGAACACAATATTAAAAAAAACTTTAACCTGGCAAAACAAAAATATATAAAATAATTTGAGCTGAGCTCCCCTTTATGGAGCCTCGCGCCCCCCCTGGGGGGCCCGCCACACTATTTGAGAAGCACTGCACTAAATATATATTTAATTATCCAAAATATATTTCAACTAAAGTTAAGAAATTTATATCCCATTGATTTGGATTATTATTAAGCAACTTGGTTCAATATCAGCAAATTATAGAATAATGCAGTATATGTTTAATAAATTACTAAAACAAAATTATGAAACACCTTTGTATACTTTGGCATGTAAGGGATTACAATGCTGAGTCTTAGAAGCAGAACTTTCTATAGATTTCTATAAATAAAATCAGATTAATTGGATCCTTCTATGAATATGAGAATGCGTTCCAACACATGAACCTACTAATGAAATAAATAATAAAAAGGGAAGGGATTTCACTGGTTCCCCTTCCCATTTTCTAGCTTTTATCCTGTGTCATCTTGAGCTTAGAAAATATTAGAGTAGGAAATGCTTAAGAAGATGAGAGAATAAATGCAATTTGTGGAAACAGGAAAGACATTTTCCATGGGTTTGCAGGATCTCACTAAAAGATAACATGTTTGCCTGTTTTTCACATTTCTTTGATGTGGGAACTCCACCATTGTGGCTTACAGCTTAACATGACATGGGTGTTGTGGCCCCCTCGGATGATGAGGAGGTTGGGGGGGGATTTGAGCCAGTTCTGGAGTCTGAGGAAGGCTCTAATGGATGCTCTGCATCGGAAGCAGAGATAGAGCAGGGCCGTCCGACATTTCCTAGCCATGGGAGAGGCAGCTGCCTTCAGAAGCTGAGATAAGTGGGGAGGAATAACAGCTGGGACCTGTTCCAGATGCACATATGCACAGAACTGTTAGGAAAGGACAACAACTGAGGACAAGGAGTCAACTCGGGAAGCAAGGCACACGTGGATGCTGAATGGCCCCTCCCTGGCTGGGAAATAAATAGAAGGAAAGGGGAGTGGTGGTTGTAGGAGACAACCATTTGAATTTTGGAAGATTTGGCTCATCGTGTTTCGTGCCTCAGAGACTACTTGCCAGCACTTAATTTACAGCTTTGTGGCTAGAAGCTCCCAGTCTGGCAATTATCTCAAGGAACTGATAAGGTCTGTTACTGCAATTAAATCTTTGAAGGACTATTGCCTAGACTTTTCGGTGTATGAATGCCATTAATTCACAGGGGATAAATAAAGAGGGTTTTTCGGGACAAGGAGTCTGTTTCTTGTTTCTGCTAAGGCTGGGTCAGAACAATGGGAAACCAATTATTCTACAAAGCATCGTTTGGTTTAGTCAAATAAACTTAAGGCAGAAGCTTAATGTAATGAGTGAATCTAATCTATAAAGTACTAGCAGACTCCAGATTATTGCTGGGTTTTGGAAAAAAATCAAACAGATTATCCTCTTGTTGCACCCTTCCACAGTGGCCAAGCATTTTGCTAATTTGTCTCTTTCCATAACAGGGGTGGGTTTCAGCCGGTGCAGACCGGTACAGCCATATCGGATGGTGAAATTTAGTGTACCTTCCCGTACCCCTTCTTCCGGAGGCCCAGTACTGGAACGCTCCCTCTCCTGGCCTGCTCCACCCCCCTGCTTGCTCCCCCTGCCCACTCGGTTGCCACTCGATCTCTCTCTCTCCCCCCCACCTGTCTGCACCACGCTTGCAAAGTGTGGCACGAGGGGAAGAAGACTCCAAACCCAGTTGGGAGCCTAAGCAAAGGAGGAGGCATAGAACTGAGCGGAGGAAGGGGGAAACCCTAGCGAGGGCTGCCTGCCGCCAACTCGACTCCATGCAGAGCGGGCTGCAGAGGGTGCCATAAGGTAGGTTGATCATGGCAGTGTGCTCCTGCAAGAAGCCATGCTGCTACTGCTGGAGCTGCATTGCCCTGCTGCATTGGGGACTTCTGCCCCTCGTGCTGCACTTTGCAGCTGCCAGAGCCCTGTACTGACCTCTTTGGGGTACTGGGAAACCTGGTACTGGGGATTCACGCCCCTCCCCCCCCCAAATACTGACTGCCTGTCTCTCCAGATCTTGTGGCTTTTTCAGGGTATTCTTTTTTAAAAATGCCTCTCCAGATGATCTGGAGAAAAGAGAAAAGCAATATTTCCAGGACTCAACCTCCAACCTCCAAGTGGCAGTGTAACTTCTTTCCCCTCTGATATTACTACCCTCTTTATATTCCTTTTATATCTTCTTTATATTCCAGGCTTAAAAGAAACAAAATTCTTAAATGGAGCAAAATAAAGAGAAAAAACCCATCTAAACCAATATTATAAAAATAAAGAAAAAGATTTAATCCATAGGTAAAAAAAGAAATAGAAGAAGAAAAACCAATACTTTCACTTTAAAAAGTAGGAAATATTTGCAAAACTTCCATCCATTTTAAAAAAAGGATAACACACTGCCCAATATAGCTTAATTTCACCGCTTATATTCTTTTTTTTGCAAGTTTAATTTAGCTTTGATTTGGGGGGGGCAGTCTCTTTTATAACAATAAAATTTCCTCACCAGATGGACACACTTTCTCTTTCCGCTTTCCTCCCATTGCGGAGCTGTCCCAACTTCAGCAGCTTTTGGCTATGCTTCTGTCACCGGCAAGAAAAGATTCTCTTGGATCAATCAGGGACTTTGCGATGTCCCTGAGATCAACAAGATGTACTCTTTCCTGTCACCATCTCTTCAGGATGGTTTAGGTCCAAAAGGACCGTCCAGCGGCAAAAGTATCAACTGCGATCTCGGAACTCTGAAATCGCACTTTGTACTGTTGCGATGTCAGCTCCTGTCTCCTCTTTAGATGATTTTGAAGACCTGCGAGGTTGCTTTGGGAGGGGGCAGATGGGCAGCATTTCCCTCCTCCCCTGTCCCTGGGTGCCTGCAGCCTCAGAGCCTGCAGCCTTAAAGCAAATCTTTGCACAGTAAAGAAAATCTTCTTGAGAGTGCGAGAAATTCTTAATTGCCTTTACTGTGCAAGTTGCTGCAGGCTCCGACCACGCTGCCAAGGACGGGCACCAGACGAGATGCCGGTGGCACTGGGAACCAGGCTGTGTGTGGAGGAGCTAGCTGCCAGGACGCCCTGAAGCAGTTCCAGCCAACATGTCCTGCAAGAAGATCCCCAAGAGCAAGAGCAGCAGCGCTGCATCCTCCTCCACCTTGCCCACTGCCCAGCAAACGTGCCGCCGCCGTGTCCTCAGCAGGTGGGTCAGGCAGGGGTACAAGCACGGCCCAGGAGGGGGCAGCCAACAGGGGGCGCTGCCCAGCTGGCCCTCCCTCAGCAGCAGCAGCAAGTTCCACGATGTTGCCTTCAAGGTGAGTGGCAACTGCCACTTGGCCGGGGCAGCGGGGTTTGCCCAGTGTCCACCCAACCACTGCTCGGTGGGTGGGCGGAGGGTTACCCTGGCCCGACCGGTGGCTGGCATGACCAAGAGGACACATCTTGGGGAGGCTTGGTGGGCGCGAAGGGTGCCTGTCTTCCCCGGCCGGGCTGGTGCACAGGATGGCCTTGCAACAGGTGCATCTGCCACTTGCGGAGTGAAGATGTGGCGCTCGGAAGCAGCGGCGGGCTTGTTTTCTTGCCCTACAAAGGTTCCGAAAGTGCCTGTGCTCCAGGGCATCCCGCGCTGCACCCCCCGCCACGGCAGCCACAGCCGCTCCCAAACGGAACTGTCAGCCTCGAGCAGGTGCCTGAAGCTGCTGCTTGCAGGCATTCATGGCTTCAGGTAGACTGGGTCTTTAGCGGGAAACTCTTTGCCGCATGAGAGCTCCTCTCCAGCACTCCCTTTCCCAGCCATCTCCACCTTAACTCATTCGGGCAGGCAGAGAACGAAAGGAGGTGCATGTAGTGGAGGGCAAAGGAGCCTGTTGCTTGCTTCTTTCACACGTTCGGGCAGTAGGGCTGCTTTCTAGCACATCTTCTTTCTTTGTCCAAAGGCATGCACGAAAGCAGCCCCACTGCCCGAATGCATGAAAGAAGCAAGCAGCAGGTTCCTTTGCCCTCCACTACATGCACCTCCTTTCATTCTCTGCCTGCCTCCTTCACTCATTCGTGCAGCAGAGAACAAAAGGAGGTCGCATAGCCGAGGCAAAGGAGCTTGCAGCTTCCTTCCTTCACACGTTCGGGCAGTGGGGATGGCTTTCTCTCACTCCTTCAGAGAAAGAAAGAAGGTGTGGGAGAAAGCCCCCCCCCCCACTGCCCAAATGTGTGAAGGAAGGAAGCTGCAGGCTACTTTGCTCTCGGCTACACAACCTCCTTTCGTTCTCTGCTGCCCAAATGAGTGAAGGAGGCACTCACTGGCCACTAAACCACCCGTTAGCCATCATTCAAACCAGCCCACTTCCTGTCTCCCGGCATGGGCTCTCTGGAGGGGGAGAGAAGGTCCCTCCCAAATCTTGCTTGTCCTGGTGGCACCCCAGCAATAGCAGCTGAGCGGGGGAAGGAGGAATGCTGGGAGTTGAAGTCCACAAGTCTTAAAGCTGTCAAGTTTGAACACCCGTGGGGTTTTTTTCTAAAGGGTTAGGGGTGCAAGGGTCTTGTAACTTGACAGCTTTAAGACTTGCATGCTTCAAATGCCAGAGTTGCTGAGCCAACATTTTGGTTGCTAAACAAGAGTGTTGTTAAGTGAGTTTCACCACATTTTACAAGTTGGCCACGCCCACTCAGTCACATGGCTGGCAAACCACTTCCACCCAGTCACATGACCACCAGCCACTCCCACCCAGTCACATGACCATCAAGCCACTCCCACAAAACAGGCCACACCTACAGAATAGGTTCTAAAAAAGTTTGAAACCCACCACTGCTCCATATGTATGTATAGATCACTTGAGTCCCTGTTGTACTATCTTACTTTATTTAAGGAGGGAGTTCCAGTACTGGCTATATATTATGCCAGTAACTGAGTTATTTCCTTCCAGAATTGCCGCCTTCTATCTTCTTAACACAGCACTAGACCTTTCCCATTTTTCAAAAGCCGGATTAATTGGGCTGTCCTAAGACAAAGTGATCGAATGTGTCCTCAAAAGCTAATTCACCTTCCAGAATGAGAGCAAGGAGCACCACAGACATCAGTTTCTGCTTCTGGAAGCGAGGAATGGACTGAATAGACATAGAACCTTTCTTTATCTGCCACAGAAAACAACATACAAGGAGAAGCATGGTTTTAGAAATGGAGATATGTAATAGACAACACCTGACAACCACAGGAAAATAATATTAGGCATGAATATGGTACGAGGCAAAAGAATTATAAATATTTCTCCTCAACACTATCCCTCCAAGTGCTTTTTTTTGGGGGGGGGGTAACAAAATGCTAGCATACAGGTAATCCTCAACTTACAACTTTTCATTTAGTGACTGTTCAAAGTTACAACAGCATTGAAAAAAGTGACTTGCAACCATTTTTGATACGGACAACTATTCCAGCATCCCCATGGTCATGTGATCAAAATTTGGCTCCTTG
The DNA here is from genome assembly GCF_964273705.1 of Natrix helvetica. Lineage (NCBI taxonomy): Eukaryota > Metazoa > Chordata > Lepidosauria > Squamata > Natricidae > Natrix > Natrix helvetica. The sequence goes on from NC_138549.1 coordinate 29,039,648, forward strand.
GAACTGGCTTGTGTTTATGACGGTTGCAATGTCCCGGGGTCATGTGATTAACTTTTGTGACCTTCTCACAAGCAAAGTCAATGGGGAAGTCAGATTCACTTAACAACTACATTACTGACTTAACAACTGCAGTGATTCACTTAACAACTGTGGCAAGAAAGGTCGTAAAATGGGGCAAAACTCACTTAACAACTGTCTTGCTTAGCAACAGAGATTCTGGGTTCAGTTGTGGTGGTAAATCAAGGACTACCTGTATTGCATCTAATGCAAGATATATCTACCTTGCGTAAGCAAAGAATATCTTTAAAAACTTATTGCAAGGCATTATTAAAACGAAAGACTGCAATGATCAGAGTACAATGAAATCCAATTTTAATGGGTTTATAGGAATTCACAATTGTCCATTCAATCAGAAAATTTATCACTCACAGAGATTTGAATCACTTGTGTAACGATGGCAAATTAATCTATGCAAAAAAAAAATGGACTGTTCCAAGCTAAGCTCATTGCAACTGAGATTTTGCTGAACTGTGTAAGAAAACAGTAATGTAATTTCTGATTTATGGGGCAAAACTCTAAGGCTTGGAATTTTTAAATCTTAGGATCAAACTATAAATTATGCTGAAGATTCATGATTGGTACACCAATCTTCCTTCCTTCCTTCCTGCCTGCCTGCCTGCCTGCCTGCCTTCCTTCCTTCCTTCCTTCCATTTTAAATCGATGACAAGAATTTTCATCCTGCAGCAAAAGAAGGGAGAGGGATTACATTCAACCCTTTTCCAGCTCTATATTTTCCTTCACGAAATTGATGTTAGTCCATTGGAGAAGAATCACACTATGGCCGAATTTGCACATAAGCCATTTAGAATTACATAATTCTTTTCACGACCATTCTTTTTCAATCAAAGTAGGAGTTTCAGTGGCGACTTAAGGTAACATTTCTAATGTTGACAGTTCCATTCTGTACAGTTTGACCTTTAGGGTCCAATCCAGTGGTGGGTTTCCAATATTTTTGCTACGGGTTTGCTCATGCATGCACGACGCTTCTGCGCATGCACAGAAGCATTTGATTTGCCCGATCTGGGCCGACCCACCTCTGGCCCAATCCTTCCCTTCAATCATCAAACGTCTTCCAAAAACTGAGAAATCCAATCAATCAGAGAAACCGCATGTTTATATGCAGTTTCACAATTCCCCTTCTTTTTTAGAATCCTCATTTTCCCAGTTTGTGATTTCCTTCCTAGTCATGCAGAAACCGAGAGAAGAGCCAAATGGAAAGGCCATGCCATGCCCAAGGAGGTTGAGTACAGCTTATGGCTGGTATTGAATGCTAACAAGCTGCTATTTGGTTTAAACACAATCAGTCAGGATGACATAATTAATTCAGGCACTGACCAGAGGACCTACATTTTTGCAAGCAATCGGGACATAATTGTACCCGTCCCCAGCATTGGAACAGAAGTTCACAGAATGGGTTCATTTTGGCCAAATAATGCACTTCTCTGTTTCCCTGAACTTTATAAAATAACATGCAGTTAGAAAAATCCATATGGGTGGCTTAATAATCTTTTGGCTGTAGAGAGTCTTTCTTCATAATGATTCCCTGCACAAAGGTCCATTTCATTAGCTTTTAAAAAGACTGGAATTATGAAGTTGGCATCTGTTCATTCTTCTATATATTTAGCATGCATTCAGGCTTCTACTTATTAAATCACAGGAAAATAACTCTTTGAATACAGTAAAGTTTTATGAGCAATTCTGAAACCCTTTCAAAAACTTACTACATGTACATGCTTACCTAACTTCCTTCAAAGACCTTCAAAATGGGCTTTTTGACATCTCAGCCTTTTTCCAGTCATGAAGAACTTCTGCCCCCACCCCACCCCTTTTCACTCTCCATAGCCCAGAAGTATTTTCAAACTGATCAATGATTGTCCTTGCTGTTATTGACCATGAAGCACTGAAAATCATGGGCCGAGCCAACCAAAATTCCCTCCTGCTCATTGATAGGAAAGCATGAAAACCAGAACTCAGCCAAGTCTCTTTCTCAATCCATGGTGTGATTTGCTTCCAGTCACAGGCCAGTCTACCAAGTAGTCATTCCCTGCTCCATTTATTCAAACAGTTATGAAATCTAGAATAAACACTGGTAGCTTAATTTATGCCTGGAACTAATAGAGGAATGAGCCCAAAGTTCCTATCAATAGGATAATGTTCTGCACCTAAACTCTGCAGAGCCAATGCTTCTGTTGGAAAACTGGACTGGCTGCTGAACTGAAAGGCAAAAATAAATGAGGTAAACTACTGAACATCTGAATAATATCATCAGATCTCATGGTCATGAGGTACGTACATAGCCTGCTTGTGGAGGTGCTCTACAATTAATTTCATTTCTAATAACTGATCACACCAGATGGGGCTCTGGAGAATTGAGTCCAAGAGTTTGAGAGCTAAAGATTCCCCATTCCAGTTTAGCATGTAAATGAGAACTGGGTATGACTGCATTTGTTGAGTTAAACCACATTATTTCAGTCAGGGTGAGAATAATCCTTCAGATGAAAATAGAATCCCATATTCCTTAGCAAAGTCATTATTGACCTGACCTGCCATGATATTTTTGCAAATACAAGTTTTTGAAAAGATATGTGGTAGTATTTTCATAAATTACTACAATAACTCTGCGTATCAGATGTTGTAAGTTATTGAGACAACTAATTTGGAAAGAAAGGCGCATAATAACAGTAAAGTTCTAGATCATCTTTATGTTTTAATTTCCTAGTTATTCTCTTGTCACACACTGAAAAACAAAAATATTTGTAATCATACAAATATGCCTATTGTAATTTAGAATAGCATGATTTTTGAGGAAAAATACATTATATGAAATAATTATAATAAAATACAGCTTTCTATCACTCACGCTTTAATACCTTCGCATTTACTTTTCTGCAATGATTAGACAAGGATTTGTCATGTCTAAGAGCAAAAATTCTAAGCTTCTATTGCACGATGGCTATGAAAGAGAAAGAAGAAAGAAAGAAAAGAAAGAAAGAAAGAAAGAAAGAAAGAAAGAGGGAGGGAGGGAGGGAGAAAAGAAAAAATAATAAAACAATAAAAAGACATTGGATATGATTTTTCCATTTTTAAAGCCTGGTCAATGGATCTTTTATTCTAGCTCAAAAGTATCTATGAAGACTTCTGGCTTTTAGAAGTTTTAGAGTTTTCCTTCAAGGTGACTATACTGGAATAGCTTTCAGGTCATTCTAAGCATAAAACAATTGATGGATGAGAAGTAATAAAGGAAGCAAGCTTTAGTTTCGAATCTTAGAAT